>NC_056746.1:654886330-654888830 GCF_019279795.1 Protopterus annectens
CATGTTTTCCCCTCTTGTGGGAGTGGTAACAAGTTGTTCCATAGCATTTGAGTTTATAAATTCTAGGAACCTTTGGGCTAGGGTGTTGGAGCTAGAGTAATGCTCCCAGTCTATGTTTGGTAGTTGAAGTCGCCCAATATAATGGTGTTTGGAGAGACCTTCATATTTTCCAGTGTTCTCAGGAAGGCTGAGTGGGGATCCTGGGTTTGGGAGGGTGGTCTGTTGCAGGCTATAAACTGGAAGGCAGTTTTACCCACTGTTAGTTGCACATGGATAGTCTCTGATGCTTTGTGCTGTGCCACCAACCTGGAGGTGTGGGTATCTTTGACGAATATTGATACTCCCCCTCCTTTTGTGGTTCTGTCCAAGTTTTGGGGCCGAAAAGCATGGTATGAGGTATAACCTGGTAGTGCTGGGGTGCTCTCTGGAGCCTTGAACCAGGTTTCTGTTACTGCACCAATATCGATGTTCTCCATGCTAAGGAGAGTTTCGAGTGCGTGCATCTTGAGGTTTGTACGTCTGGCATTGAGTAGCATTACTCTTAGTTTCTTATCCCTTGTGATACCTATGGAGGTGGGTTTGTCTTTTGAGCCTTGCCTAAAAAGGCGCTATGGGGGTAGCAAGAGCCTTTGCCAATATCCGAAAGCCCAGGGGTGACAGGTGCAAGCCGTCCCTAGTGAAGCATCGTGGCTTGTCGAGCATGTCATCCCAGGCTGACAGGCATTGGATCCCCTTTGAATGACACCAATACTTAAGCCAATTGTTGAAATTGATCATCTTGTCTTCATATTGTGGCATCATTCTTGGTGAGGGTAAGATGCTACTCAAGGTCAGGGTCATACTGCCAGGGCTACATGCTCAGAGAGCTTCTCTATGTCTCTTTTCATGTAGTCCAGGGAGGTACGCCTCAGGGCATTCACACCAGCATGGACAATGACTGAGTCATATTTGTACTTGCCTTGGAGTGACCTGAGTGCTTGTGTTATGTGGCAGATCCTAGCGCCCAACAGGCAGCTCACAGTGACCTTCTCCTTGTTCATCCTGGTGAGCGGGACGTCAGTGTGCCTGACGACAGAGTCACCTATTACAAGTGTATCAGGTGTGTTGTTTAGCCTTAAGGGCTGTGACTGTTCGGCACACTGGCTTTGTGAGCTATGTGTTGCACGTGTTTTGTTTTGGGGTAGTGGTTGCTTGGGTGTCTGCTTTGGAGGTCTCTGCTGCTTAGGCAGATTTTTATTTAGAGCCTCAGTATGTTTTTGTGTGTTTATGTGTTTGGTTTGCTGTCGTGGTAGGTCTATGTGAGACTGGAATTGTAGTGAGTGTGGTTTCCTTCTCCTCCTGACTGGTTTCGCCAGTACTGAGTTGAGAGAGCTTAGCCTCCAGTATGGCTATATGGTTGCATCTCTCACATGTGTTGGAATTTGTTGGGAGGAGGAGAGGGTTGTCTGTGTACATGAGGCAGTTGTAACATTGCCTCAAGATTCCCAGATTCACCAGCTGGACCAGAGAGGAGATTGACAACTGACCTTTGGACATGCTAGAATAGTATTGGGAATTCCTTTATAATTGAAGAAAAGGGCCAATGGGGAACGAGTTACTCAAGGGGAGTTTGTGAGGGTGTAGTGCTTTTAATATTTTAGTGCTGACTTATATAATTGCTTTAGTGAGCAAGTGCCAGGTAACTTAAATGCAATGTGTTACAGGTAACTTAAATGCAAAAACGACAAACAGTAACTTTCTTTCAAGTGAAACAAGGAAATAAGTACAGTAAGCAATGCAGATATCAGTAGGGATCCACAGAAGCACTGAAAAGCTGTGTTTTAGGTGGAATTAGCGTTTCAGGGAAATAACAAGCAAACAAACAACAAGCATACAAATAAAGCTAGATTCAGCAGGCCTGGATCTAGTCTATGCTACAGCAAACAAGGTGTACCAATTTCAGTAAGAAACAGTTCAAATATGCAGGCACTATAAGCCTTTAACCAGAAATTCCCAGCTCAGAAGGGCAGAGTCCAGCCTCTCCTCCCACAAGAGTGCAGACCACAAACCTTCTTAATGTAAAATAACTGGCCTGAAGTCCAAGTGCTTAAACCAGAACTAATACACTTTTAGAATAACAGACACTGAGCCCTCAATCAGCAGTTCACAACTTAGAAGGATGTAAGCTACCTGTCCTGCCACCACAGTGCAGGCCACAAACCTTCCTAATGTAAAACAACTGGCCTGAAGCCCAAGTGCTTAAACCAGAATTAATACACTTTTAGAATAACAGACACTGAGCCCTCAATCAGCAGTTCCCAACTTAGAAGGATGTAAGCTACCTGTCCTGCCACCACAGTGCAGGCCACAAACCTTCCTAATGTAAAACAACTGGTCTGAAGCCCAAGTGCTTAATCCGAAAGACTTAGAATGATAGCTACACTTTAATCAAATTACTACCAAGCAGCAATAATACAATTGAATACTTTAAAGAATGCCTGGATTAGTGCTCAAGTTATGC
>NC_056746.1:654891330-655049488 GCF_019279795.1 Protopterus annectens
ACAAGACAGAAAAGACAGCAGACAGGGCAGTGTTTGACACATGGAGGTAAACACCTTGACAGGGAGGGTGGTTGGGAATCTGAGGCTCATGAGCCCCCCAGATAGTAGTAGTGGCACTGATGTCCCCACCCAGTGGCAGTCACCACTACTCCTTCACATCCCCGAAGGTGGCTGTGCTGGGGGCTGGCAGGAGGGGCCACCTGCCCCTCTAGCTGTGACAGCCTGCCATCCACCTGGCACAAGCAGTCATCCAGCTCCATCTGGAGAACACTGCACACCATGCCACAGACCTCGTCCCAGGTGACAACATCCTCACTGCGCCCATTTGTAGGGGTGGTTCCACCTGAGGGTGGTGCAGCACCAAGCAGATGAGGGACGTCTGGGTTGGGTCCCAGAGATGCTGGGACCCAGTGCCTTGGCCAGGTGGGGTGGGAGAGGTGGATCCACTGGGATCTGCCTTCCCATATGTGCTATGGTGTGGAAATTAACAATGAATATTGGTTAGTCATGCACAACACATTACAACATTAGTCAAAATAGCATGCATGGATATTCCCATTTACCAAAACAGTGCAATTATAACAGTGCCATAGCAAACAGAATGCATGCATATATGGAATGACATTCAGGGTTGCAACAGCATGCCAGTTAGCGGTATGTCAGGCAGGCAATAAAATGATTATTCAACAGGGATATTAGTATGCACACAGTTTAAACAATGATAAACCAAATGCAACAACGGTCCCAACAGTAGAGGTTTGTTTAGGAACATGCCCATATTGGTTTCAGTGTAATGGTTAGATCAGTTGAGTGGTGGGGGAAGGGAACAGATTAAATTGACAACTGCTATCAAGTTTATTTGTCAGTACACTACTATTTGCTAGTCTACATTCTGACTACACTTGCACTCTGCCTGGGCCATGGGGCTGCTACAGCACACCAAACAGCTGTAGATATCAACAGAGCAATTGTACCCTTATTTTAGTTATACACATCATACCTGTTTCTATACCAATTTCTTTACCTGTGGGCCTGTTCAGATGAACTGTATGCACATTACATTGCTGTTTCTACACATATTTCAGATTCACATATTAGTTGCAGGTCCTGGAGTGTGTGTTGTGCCTTTCACATACATCTACTGTGACATTCTCTGTGTGCAGGTTTATTGGCAACTGGGGAAACTATCTGTGACAGAGTGACACTTGAGGGGCTTGTCTGGGCCAGACTGTAGAGTGTGGATGTCTAGTTTGCATCTATTTGTAGGACTGGAGCTGATCAGCACAGCAATTGTACACCTTTCATAGTTATACACATCATACTAGTATTTATATTCAGATTTCTTTACCTGTGTGCCCTGTATGGAAAATGTATGTGTTGCAGTTCATTTTTTTTTCTATTCAGATTGCAGTTTAGAACTGTAGAACCAGACTGAGATGTTAGTGGCAGTCCCTGGATTCGAACCATGGTGTGTGTGTGCAAAATTGAACAGTAGGCCTAGTCCTTATCAGACTGAGCTACTGGGGAGGTGTTGTGCATTGCTTATGACATTTCTGTCTAGTACATACTTTTGTGCACAGTACTTTTATTATGACATGTTCCATTATTTGTTTCCCATTTTCAGTACAAATTATACATACACAACTGAATTGCACATTTGACTGTTTTACAACTATATACTGCAATTTAGCTGAATCGAGCATGTTCTACATGTTATACCATGGCAGTACCGCTATGCTACAGCCGCTTGATGATGTTTTCTATCACAGTAGCACTTGTCTATCATTTTCAGGATTTTAGCCAGGCTAAACATAGCTGTGCACTGCTCAAACAAGCTGCGCACTGCTTAAATTCTGGATTTATTTGATGAAAAAAAATTATTTTTTTTTAATTTTTATTGCTTTCCTCTTGCCTTATTGCTTCCATGCATGTAGAGCAAGAGTGCATACATTTGGGGGTGTGCACTTGAAGGCTGCTGCCTTCTAGGTGTTTGTGTTTTTTTAAAGTGTCCGCAGACACTGAAATGTTAGCTACTTACATTTCAGTGTCTGCGAATACTCGTTTACTATATAATATTAGAGCCGGGCTCTAATATTATATAAATTGACACTCATCTGTGTTGGAAAGTGCCGTATGTCACTTTCTGAGTGAAGGGGGCGTGTTACATGTGCAGGCACTGCTGACACATGCCCCCTGCACTCGCTCCCGGTTCATGTCCGTTTAGAGTAGATAGCAGCGCGCCTTCATGCATATGCAAGGTGCGCTGCTATTATATATGGACACAAACCACTCCATGCAAGAATAGCCATATTCTTGCACGGAGCTTCGTGAATCCTGGGGACAGTTTATATGACAATGATTTAATATTTAGGGACATTTTAGACATTTTAGAGAAATAAGTTTGGCAATGTTTAAACAAAGAGCTAATAGAAAAATTGGTGTCTATATATGTAGTTTTCCGCTTTGCTTTGTTTTTTTTTTTTTTTGTTTGTTTTCAGCATATGTAGGGGTATAGTATATCCTGGGTTGAGCAAGAATTGAGACAAATTTTGGCTAGGAAGTCTTTCAGAATGGCATTAAAGGACTGTAAGGAGGGTATTTATTTATTTGATTTTGTTTATTGTAAAATTCTGTCTGGGACCTGAAATGGCCATTTTCAGAGAAGGCCTGTGGAGAAAAGCCCCAAAACAAGGATACAAATAATTTTTGGTAATTCAAAAGATAAACAGTCAACAAATTTAATTTGCTAAGCATTTCAAAGAAAACAAGCAGTCAACAGACATTATATATAGAATAATATCAGATTAAGGAAATAATATGTTTTCAATCTATTTTGAGTAAAAGCAAACATAGTATACTAATACACTTGTATAGTATCCACAGGGAAGAGAGTTAGGATTGCATACATCAAACTGTAGGTGTGGTGCAGTTGCATAGTTTATAAGATGCCAGGTGATATTTTAGGGTTGATTTGAATTGTTGCAGGTTATTTAGAACCCTGATGTGGTTGGAAGTTTGTTCCATGGCTTGGAGATGGAGACAAAGAATAGCTAATCACCTTAATAATTATTTGATTTATTAGTAGCATTTAGGTTTAGTTCTGATGATCTTAGGGTTCTATTTGGTACATGCAACTGGGTGAGATTTGACAGCAACAGTGTTTTAAGTGGATGGCGAAGTATTTTGTGTGCTATGAGAAGCTGGGGACTGTAATGTGTTTTGGAAGTTCAAGCCAGTTGAGGACAGTGAGTTTTGTGCAGTGGTGGGACCGTACAGGCAAATTTGCTAATTTTGTTGTAGGAGCTTTCTTGTTTGCATTTGGTAAAAAAAGTTGAGGTTTGTGAACATTGTTAAGGCATATAGGAGTGTAGGAAAGAGAAAGGAGGTGGCAGTTATTTTTTTACTATGTTCACTTCACAGCTGCTTTGCTCTTTAAAGAGAGCCTAGTTTGCAGTTTGTCTTTTTGACGGCAGTGTCAATGTACATATCAAATTCTAACTTATCAATGATAACTCCTACTAATTTTATGTTGGTGATGTTTTCAATGGTTGTGTTGTTTGAGGAGATAATATTAAGGTGAATGTTGTTCTGATTTATATTTTTGGAAGGAATGGGATTAGTTTTTTGGGGGGGTTTAAGACCAAGTAATATTTATTTAGCCATTTTTCTATACAGGTGAAACTTCCTGTGTGATGGTTTCTAAGGTAGGATGGTTTGGAGCTGAGCAAACTAAAGTTGAGTTGTCAGCATAATGTATTATGGTGGCACGTTTAGATGACTTATGCATGTCATAAATTAAGATATTGAAAAGTATTGGCCCAAGTATGGAGATTTGGGGTACTCCAATAGTGATTGGAAGGAAGGTGGAGTGGGAGTCATTCCATTTTACAGACTGGATGTGACTATTGAGGTAGCTGGTGAACCTGCTAGTTGAGGGAGTCCTTGAAGGAGTAGTTGATATGAGACTGAGTCGAAGGATTTTGACAAGTCTAGGAAAAGGCTGGAGACAAAGTTACCTGAGTTTTTATTTTGATCAGTGGTATCTATGAAATCTAATAGGGCAGTTTTGGTGCTGGAATGGGGGTTGAAAGCCATTTTGGGTAGAAGGAATTAATTGTTTATCAAGTAGAAAGGCTATAATTTGCTGATGTGTGCATTTTACAAGTAATTTGTAGAGGGGAGGACAGATTGCTATTAGGAAAAAAATTGACTGTAATTTTCTGTAACAGATCTATTAATTAGGATAGATAAAGGGTAACAAATGGTGTCAGCAGCTATAATGAGGTAATCGGATGGTAGGTTGCCAGGAGCTAGTGTTGTAGGATTCAGTTTTTTTTAATGTATTTTTTTATGGTATTTGATCTGGAGGGGGGGGGGTTAGGTGGGGTGGACATAGCTTATTATTGTTTGAGTTAAGAAGTGTACTGGATATGAAGTATTTGTTGAATTTGTCTGAAATGTCCCTGGTGGTTTCATATAGTAGTAGTCCACTTTGGATTTGTCTTTTGATTCAGACAATCCAAAGGTAAATGTATTAGAATAGATACATGCCATTCGGTGATGTATGTTATGTCTTATAGGTTCATAGGTTCATAGGTTCATACTAGGCTATCTGCCCTGGGGCAATTATAAGCCTAGCCCAATTCTGTATGGCTTACACCACCCCTTGATTTGAGTATACTGTGCCCTTTTTAAGGTTTAGTTTACTGTGCCTCTGTCTAATAGTGACACGGGAGTAATCCCTGGGACAAACCTACAATCCCCCATCCACTTATCGAGATTCTTCTTGAAGAGATTCAGTGAGGTGCTCTGCCTCACATGAACTGGAATTCTATTCCAGAGCGAAGGGAGCCTCTGGGTTATGAACCTGTCCCTCCAGCAAGTTCTATTTATTTCTGTGCTGAGGTTCAAGTCCCTCGAGCATGTGGCTCTAAGGGATTTAGATTTACTGAGGTGGAGCATGTTCATTAATTCTGGATTTGACATAGCTTTGTATGTCAGGCATAGATCGCCTCGAAGTAGGCGGTATGCAACTGAGTAGAGCTGGAGTTTTTTTAACTGAGCAGCATATGGCATCTGTTTGAGACCCTTGATCCTCTTGGTGAGATACTTTTGGGGTCTTTCTAATTGCTGCAGGTGTCAGATAAGGTACATCCCAAAAGGGGCATTGTATTCTATGATGGGCCTGATGAGGGATGAATAAAGGGGCACAATTACCTCTCTTGATCTAGGTGTGAAACCCTTCGTGATGAGGTGGGCTATGTAGAAGGTCTTTCTAACCACTTTGGCAATGTGGTTTTCAAAGGAGAAATTGCTATCAACTTGGGTCCCCAGGTCCCTAATAACTTTCTCTGTACTTAATGGGTTTCCACCTATGTGGTAATTTGTGGGCACATTGTTTTTGACAAAGGGTATGACTATACATTTTTTGGCATTTAGCTTTAAACCATGGTGCTGGCACCAGTTATCTGTCTCTGTGAGACCTTTTTGAAGGATGTTTGTGTCAGCTGGAGAGTTGATTATGGTGCCCAGTTTGCAGTCGTCTGCGAACTTGGTGAGCCATAGTCCTCCCACGTTTGCCTGTACCTCAGAAAAGTATATACTGAACAAGAGTGGTCCCAGGACAGAACCCTGTGGGATGCCACTTGTGACTGGTTTCAAGTCTGACATGGCTCCAGCAACTCTCACTCTGTGGGTTCTGTCTTTGAGCCAGTTTGCAACCCATCTTGTGACATAGGGGTTTATATTTAAGCTGGATAGCTTATCTATGATGCCCGAGTGGGGTATTGTGTCAAATGCCTTTGCAAGGTCCAGATAGGCTGTGTGGACTACCTTCCCTTCATCTATGGCTTTGGTGGCTGTTTCAAAGAAGTCAACCAGGTTCAAAAGGCAGGATCTGCCCTTGACAAAGCCGAACTGGGTAGGATCTAGTGTCTGTAGGTCCCCAATGTCTTTGTTTATGAGCTCCATGATGATCCTCTCCATAGCCTTGCAGACTAAGCTAGTCAGGCTTATGGGGCGATAGTTTCCAGGGTCCGTAGAGGCTCCACCTTTGTGGAGTGGGACAACTGTTGCTGTACGCCATTCTGTGGGCACATATCCTGTAGTGAGGCTGAGATTGTATAGCTGTTTTATTTGAGGGATTAGTTCCTCTTGTAGTTCATGTAGGGCAACCTGGGACGCCATCTGGTCCCATGGAAGCAGTGTTTTTTGCTTTGGAGAGGGCAGCCTTCACCTGAGCATCTGAGATGTTTGGGAGGCAGCCCTCTGCCGGGATAGATACTTGTTGTTTGGGGGAGGGTGGAGAAGTTTGCACTAAACCTGTCTGCCAGGATATTGGCGATGTCTGTGGGTTCAGTGTATTTTTTGTCATTTAGAATCAACTCAGAACAAGTCTGGGAGTTGCATCCCAGGTTTCTAATATAACTGAAAAAAGCCTTATGATTGTCTTTGGTGTCCTGTGCAATTTTTCTCTCAAAGCTGGCCTTGGAGGATTTTATGAGGGATCGTAATTTTTTGCTAGTACTGATCAGAGATGCCTTCCCTATTAGGGATTTTGCTCTATCATGTAGTAGCTTCCTCCTTCTGTTGTATAGTTTATTTATGGCAGGGGTCCACCAGACTGGACGCCTGCCTTTGGATGATTGGGTCTTGGTTTTGTTTGGGATAGCATGATCCATGCATTCCTGGAGATGTCCGTAGAATGCATTTATATAAGATTCTGCAGTTTGGGCTGTAGTTTCCACTGGCCCTGGGGCCTTGAAGGATTCCACTTCAGTTTTGAGAAGTGAGAAGTTCGCTTTTGAGAAGTTTTTCACTGTGGTTTTCTGGGCTGGGGTGGGGTGGGATGTGGACATCCAGTGAAATTAATTTATGGTCTGATCTTACCAATGAGGGATATACTTCTGGTGTGGAGCATAGAGTCCCCATGTTGGCAATGATCAGGTCTAGTATGTTGTCCCCTCTTGTGGGAGTGGTGACTAGTTGTTCCATAGCATTTGAGTTTATAATTTCCAGGAATCTTTGGGCTAAGGTGCTGGGGCTTGAGTAGTGCTCCCAGTCAATGTTTGGGTAGTTGAAGTCGCCCAATATAATGGTGTTCGGAGAGATCTTCATGTTCTCCAATGTTTTCAGGAAGGCCGAATGGGATTCCTGACTTTGAGAGGGTGGTCTGTAAAATGCTATAAACTGAAAAGCAGTCTTGCCCACTGTTAGTTGCACATGGATGGTCTCCGATACTTCGTGCAATGCCACTAACCTGGAGGTGTGGATATCCTTGATAAATATGGAAACTCCCCCTCCTTTTGTGGTTCGGTCCGGGTTTTGGGGCCGAAAAGCATGATACGAGGTATAGCCTGGTAGTGCTGGGGTGCTCTCTGGAGCCTTGAACCAGGTTTCTGTCACTGCACAGATATCGATGTTCTCCATACTGAGGAGAGCTTAGAGTGCGTGCATCTTGAGGTTAAGACTTCTGGCGTTAAGCATTACCCTTAGTTTCTTGTTCCTTGTGCTGTCTATGGGGTGGGTTTGACTTTTGTGCCTTGCCTAAAAAGACACTATGGGGGTGGCAAGAGCCTTTGCCAATATCCGAAAGCCCAGTGGTGACAGGTGCAAGCCATCCCTAGCGAAGCAACGTGGCTTGTCGAGCATGTCATCCCAGGCTGACAGACACTGGATCCCCTTTGAATGACACCAAAATTTTAGCCAATTGTTAAAATCGATCATTTTGTCTTTGTACTGTGGCATCATTCTAGGTGAGGGTAAGATGCTGCTGAAGGTCAGGGTCATACCAGCCTGGGCTACATGATCAGAGAGCTGCTCTATGTCTCTTTTCATGTAGTCCAGGGAGGTATGTCTCAGGTCATTCACACCAGCATGTACAATGACTGAGTCATATTTGTATTTGCTTTGGAGTGACCTGAGTGCTTGCGTTATGTGGCGGATCCTAGCACCCGACAGGCAGCTCACCATGACCTTCTCTTTATTCAGCCTGGTGAGCGGGGCGTCAGTGTGTCTGACAATAGAGTCACCTATAACAAGAGTATCAGGTGTGTTATTCAGCCTTAATGGCTGTGGCTGCTTGGCACACTGACTTTGTGGGTTATGTGTTGTGTGTGTTTTGTTTTGAGGTAGCGTTTGCTTGAATGTCTGCTTTGGAGGTCTCTATTGCTTAGGTAGATTTCTATTTAGAGCCTCCAAGTATGTTTTTGTGTATTTATGTGTTTGGTTCGCTGATGTGGTGGGACTATGTGATACCGGAATTGTGTTGTGTGAGGTTACCTTCTCCTCCTGACTGGTTACACAGTTTTGAGATGAGAGAGCTCAGCCTCCATTTTGGCTAAATAGTTGCATCTCTCACATATATTTGAACCTGTTTGGAGGAGGAGAGGGTTGACCGTGTACATGAGACAGTTGTAACATTGCCTCAAAATTCCCAGATTCACCAGCTGGACTGGAGAGGAAACCATTGACTGACCTTTGGACATACTAGAGTAACAGGGAAACTGAATTTAAGACAGACCAATAAAGGACAGGGTAATTGTAGAGAGTATAAGAGTAAGTAGTGCTTATGGTTTAATAGTGCTAACTTGTAGGATTACTTAACTGGACCAGTGAAGGGCCTTAGAATGAGAATATGGTGTTTAAATTGAGAGATAGAGCAGTTCTAAGGGAAAAAGTGAAGAGCAGACTTTGTGGAGCCAGGAATAGTTTAAACCCAATTAGGTGGCACTGCCCGTTGTTGCGCTATGCTCAAAAATGCGCAAAACTGCAAAAGAGGGTTTTAAGAGAGGAAGATGAAGGAGTTTTGGAATTGACCCAAAATGGCCAATAAAACTACAGTTTCAAGTCAGTAACCACTCCCACAGGGGCAGGCAGGCTGCTCAATGTTTTTCACTGCCACTGATCAACAGAGAGACTTTCCTTTAGCCCAAGCAAAAATGGCCTCACAGAAACTTACAAACAGTTCAAGAACAGCAAGCCTGTAACTGAAATTTTTTAAATCTCAGAAAAGTGGGAAAAAAGCAAGATTTTTTTTTTGTTTTTGTTTTTTCAGAGATAGCAGAGGTTAACAAGTATCAACAAGTTATAACAGTGCAGTAAATGACCCCACACAAGAGTGCTAGGCCAAAGACAGATAAAATGCAAGTTTTGAGAAAAAACGATTTTAAAAATAAGTGCAAACAGGAAATTCAGTAAACAGCTCTAGGTTGTGCTCTAAATGCAGTTACTAATGCAGAAATCAAATTTAACAAGCCAGAAAATGCTCAAAATATGCGGCTATGCAGAAAAACTTAGCAAATAGAGGAAAAATACTTAAAGTCTCAAAAGTGGCTCATTTCTTCTCTCAACAGCCAAATGAGGAGGCCAGGTTTCCAGAGAGGAAGAGAGGAAGATGAGAACTGAACGATAGCCAATAAATGGCCAAGTTTACAGTTCAAAACAGTCCCAGGGCCCACAGGGGCAGGCAGGCTGCTGCCACTGCCACTGATCAACAGAGAGACTTTCCTTTTCAAAGCAAAAATGCAACAGAAACTCACAGAACAAACCAAGACAGAAAAACAAGCCTGTAACTTTACTTTTTAAAAGAAAAAAAAAAGGAAAAGCATTTTTTTTTTTTTTTTTTTTTTTTCAGAGATATAAGAGAACAACAAGTTATAACAGTGCAGTCAAGTGCAGTAAACCCCACATAGGTGAAGACCCAAGAAGAGAGAAAATGCAAGTAAAAAAAAAAAAAAAAAAAATAAAAATAAAAACAAACAGGAAATTCAGTCTCAGGTTGGTTGTGCTCTAAATACAGTTATTACTAATGCAGAAATTAAATTAAGCCCAGAAAATGCTCAAAATAGGCGGCTATGCAGAAAACTTTCTTCTCTCAGCGTTTTCTCCTCTTGGTGGGTGCTTCACCAACAGCAGCAGAAATTACCATGGTACAAGCTATCCAGAGGGTAATGAAATAGAATGAGAAAAATAAAATACAATAAAGGCAAATATAGTCTAATGAACATAGTCAAATAAGAACCCACTGATTCAATTCTAAAGATAGATAATTTAATCTAAATAATCACTACTGCCCTCACACACCCCCAGTGTAACCTTAATAAATGTTGAACTTATGACCATAGATTTTTAATTATAAGGAACAATGCTCATCTGCCAGCGCAATACAAATAAATATTTTGAAAAGAACCATGGCTTCCAGAGATTCTGTTTAACCTGAGCTAGTAGACTAAAAACGTCCTTATCAGAATGAAGTCACTGCACTGACCAGCAAATGCCCTTTTTAGGACAGTGTTACTCACTGAGATTTTGTGGTTAATTCCAACATCCTTATCAGGATGATCTTACACCAAAGGAAAACTAAGAATGCAAACATCCCTAACAGGACAAATTGACCAAAGAAAACAACACCTACTGCCTAAATATCCTTTTAAGGAAGGTGCTTTCTATCAGAGATTTTGTCACTCATTCTAAATGTCCTTATTAGGACGACTTTGAACCAGAAAGGTACTACCAAAAATCTAAAGATCCAAAAAATGACCTTATAAGGATAGAAAATTCCTTGCTTAACCCAGAATTAGACACAGCCCCTGCTGGAAAGTAGAGCCTGAATCTCTAGAATACATCATGTGCATATATACATCCATAAACTCTTTTTGAGTTCTGAAGTCCATGCAAGATTTCCTTGCTCATCTTAACAGATAATATCATCTTGATCCAAATGGATTATGTGGTGGTGATATTTTATATCAGTGAAAAGCACTTGAACTAAGGATCTAAACCTCCACAACACATAAATCAAACATATTGCAGGGCCAGATTTATTACCCAACATAAACTCCATCTCTAGAAATAGTTGTGTTTAAATGTTAAACAGAGTGACACCCTCACATCTTTCATGAATAACCTGGATGAGTGAAATATATCCACATATTCATCCCTGGCCTGACATTCTTTGCCATCCCAGAAGTGGGAGGTACATTTTGAGGATGGATATTGTTGAGGTGTACAGAGCATCTTGACTTACTTGCCTTTTAACTCCTATGATCCTAAGGTTGTATTAACTTTTTCCCCTTTGTTGGGTAGTAATGTTATAGATGTAGCCATAGTAGTCAAACATTTACTGGTACTACAGAATCAACCAGGGCTACAGAAATCTCTGTAAGACTGTTAGTCTTACCCACACTAAGGCTTTTGAACCTTAGGGAGATGAGAGTCCCAATCGGATGACTGCATAGTCCAAATAAACCACTGCATAAGATATATGGGGCCACAGCACTTGATCCATAAATCTTTGAAATGTGGCCAAACCACCATAGAGGCATAAGGGAAGGAAAGTTTATTTATTGGAAGACTCCATCCACACTGCACTTAACTTTTTAGTTAAGGGAATAAGCCAGTACTCTTTGGTAAATTCCATGTTAGTGAGGAACCTAGCTTTACCCAGCTGTTTAACCAGCTAATCTAACCTAAGCATTGGGTAGCTGTTGAACCTGCAGATGTTATTTAATATCTGAAAAGCTTTAAAAGATCAGACAGTACCATCCGGTTTTGGCCATAACAAATAGTGCTAGTCCACTTACTAGTCACTATTTTAAAACCCCTATTTTAACATCTGTTTGATGCCTTCTTATAGTGCTCATTTCTGGGCATCTGGTATTCTGTAAAGCTTGAAACTAACTTTTCCCCAGAGAAGTTTCTGTATGCAGCTGAATAAGTGATGTTTGGCCTGATAGTTTAGAGAAAATGTTTCTGTTTCTCAATAAGAAAATACTGGGACGTAGCTCGTCATCCACCACCACTTGGAGGGTAGATATCAATCTAGAGGGATGGATATCAATCATTTCTCTTGCTCATGATTGATAATCTCTGACCTTGCACTCACCACATGTACCTGATTTTCCTTCCAGGGAATCATTACATTTGTACAATACTTTTGTTCAAGATGCCTTTTCCCTGTGTGCCTCACATTATAGTTTACTTCATTAACTCAATTGATGACTTCACATGGTCCTTGCAATTTGGCCAGGAACTTATTCTCAGTTGTGGGAACCAGAACCAAGGCTTGGTCTCTCAGTTGGAATTCCCTGCTCTGGTCATTTCTGTTTTGTACCCCCTGCTGTTTACCTTGTGAACTCTGGGCTTCTAGTATTCTTAAACTTGATTTTCCTTTCCTCCTAAATTTTGTTTACTGTGCCCAGCAGTCCTGTATTGTGCCTACAATACAATAATTCAAAGGGAACACATCTTGTAGAGACTTGTGGTTCTTCCCTCACAGAAAAAAGCAAATAGGGGAACAGTAGGTCCCAGTTTTTCCTATCTTTCTCATTATTTTTGTCAAATTGACTTTAAGGTTCAAGCAAACAATTCCACCAAACCATCTGATTGGAGCTGACAAACAGAGATTCTTAACTGCTTTACCTGGAAGCTCTGGCAGAGATGCCACATGATCTTAAGCATAAAAGGTGTGTACTAGTCCTTTAAAATTTCCTTAAGGATGTCTACCTGGGAGAATTAAGATATTTTTAAATCCTGAGTTCAGAGCTGTCTGAGATTCAGGACTGCAGCACAATAGGATTCAATCTCCTTTATTGCCAAACCAAGCAAAAAGAATCTGGCTATAAACCTCACTTCAAATTTCTCCATGCCCAAATTGCCTGCAGGACATGGCTATGGGTCATTCTCATGACTATTGTTCTAACTGGTTTGGATACTAGTAGCTGCCATGCAATTTCTCTGTCTTTTGCTACCCTATACAACAGGTAATTTTGTAGTTCAAAATACAGGTAAGCTGGTGCAATCCAATAGTGGAATTTTCTCCCTGGATACATTCTTCCTGGCCTGATAAAGTGTCTTCCTCCCACTGGGCTCTCTTAAAGTTCAAATGACTTACTTGGAGTCCAAATAGATTGGTATCTCCTTCACTGATTACATTTTAGGAGGTAAAAGAGTGTGCCTCCTCTCCACCTAAAGCAGGCATGGGGGTCTCTGTGGCCACCTCTTCTCTAAAAAAAGGTAACTCTCTCCATTGCTCCAAAGGACTCTCCCTATCTTCCTCTTGACTTGAAGTCTTCTTCACCATTTGAGGAGATTTCATTTCCTTGACCCTTTCTTGTAACTTTACCTCAGCTTCAGGTTTCTGGGGCTCTTCCCTTTCCTTAACTATTTGCTTGTAGGGTTTCTGCCAGGCAGAGGCATGGATCTTCTGCCTCTCTAGACAAGTTTATCTACACCTTAGTCTTCCCCACACATTTTACTGTGGCACTGCATTTCACATAGCTCCTGCTAACATCATTCTCTGGGTTGGTGGGGGCACCTGTGTCCTGTGAATCAATGGAAAATTTTGGTTCCACCTCTGTGGTAGGGCTGTACCAGGTCACTTAGAGTTATCCTCCTCCCACTGTCTGCATAGGTACTCAAGGAAGGGGAACTTTTTCTATGTGATTATATCATGGGAGAGGTTGGGTACCCCTGTCACTAGATGTAGGACATTATCAAATTGGGCATGTGCCTCCACCTGGGTGATCATATAGTATCTTCTCTCCCCATTAATTTGCATGATTTCAGTGGATTTGGAGAGTGGGCCTTCCTTTTGTAAATATACTGGGTTTTTATTTAGGTAATCAAGCTAAAAGAATCCAAGAGACCCTGAAGCGCTTGTCCATCTATTTTCAATAGACACTTCATCAGTTTTGCAGTAACACAAAAAAGAAGGCAGTCTTAAAGAGCCTATCTGTGACTCAGTCATATTCCATAACCACTTCACTCTCCCATGTCCTTAGTGGCTTGAATGAGAACCTTTAGCTTACTTTCTCCACAATATGCCCCTGCTTTCCTCAGTTAAAGCTCAGGAGAGAAAATATAGTGCCTTTCAATTTGTTTGCAGTGTTATCAGCTAACTTGTTAGATGATGCTTTCAGCATTTTCCCATAGCACAATATTTTTTCTACCAAAATCACTAAGCTTTCATCATCTTGTGGGACCATTTGACATACCTCCCACTTAACAACTGCCTGCAAAGGTCTTGAAAACCTGTCAAATACAAGTATTTCTAACAGAGTTTCTTTGCTGTTAAGACTTTCTTGGTCTAACCAAAACTTTACTGTGTGTTTTAACTCAAACAGTTGTGATGGTTGCTATTTTAGATATGGAAAAAGTCCTTTAGTGAAACATATGGATTTGGGTTTCTGAAGTGACTCCAGCCCTTGCCAGCAAACTCTTTCTTTGTCAAAGTTACTACAGGCTATACTATGAAACTATGAAAGTCCATATAGAGACAGAAGATTTACACATAGAATTGTTGCCAACTTTCCTGCTGGTAAATCTTTCAAAAGTTACAAGTTATACCCTGAGGTTGAGATCATAGCTGAGTGCATTGAGAGGATGTGTGGACCTTAGCTGAGTGATGGAATTGGCTACCCTACCAGTCCTTTAGCAGTTGTAGCAATTATCTGTAGCAGACTCTCGATGATAGTTATATTTTTAATTCTATGATCCCTCAGCAGGATGCAACAGTCCAATATGACAATTAATCTGCTTGTTATGAAGAATTAGCACTAACTTATTCAGCAGTGAAAGGTGCAATAAGAACTTCAGTAAGTATACAAAGTTGCAGCGGCCCATTGCATCATACACACATCAAAGTTCTTGAGGAAATAATAATTTTATTTAAACAGATATGAAACCAGGCAGACTTTACCAGAACAGGAGCTAAAAAGTAGCCACAAATGGAAAATTAAACTTAACTTTGGTAGAACAGATTCTACCTTAAAACAATGGTTCAGTTTAGTAGCTGCACTTGCAAGAACTGCCCAGGTTCTGAGGTGGAGTTTCAATATATATTAAAGACACAGACACCTCCAGGCTGGTCAAACAGTATGACGCACAGGGGACACTCCAGGTGCAGTTAACCATTGACAAGACCCCTATTCAAATTATATCTAGCTACAGGTCCCCAAATTTGACTCAAGATGCCCACTCCACTTATCTGGACCTTTTTAAATTTATCAAGATTCAACCCTTTACCCTGATCCTGGGTGACTTTAGCTACCCAACCATAGATTGGAAAAAGTACTCATGCCAGCACACAAATGCCCAGAGATTCCTTGATTTTTATCAATGCAAATGCCCTGGAACAGCTAGTTGATACCCCCACAAGAGGCGATAATATCTTGGACTTGGTATTTACTTTCATCAGTAACCACTGCAGCATCCCTATGGTATCATCCTCCCTGGTAAGATCCGACCATAAATCAGTCACTTTCGAAGTCACCATCTCCCCTGACCCCCTATAGTTAGGGTCAAACAAAAAAACTTCTCTAAAGGTGACTACTACCTCCTGAGGGATGGTATAAACAGCTTCACAGCCCCCTCCCCCACTGTAGGAACTGGCATCAATGTCCAAATCTACACCAAAGTACTATACGAGTATTTGTATAGATGCATGAAATCAGGAATACCTGACAGGATAAAATCATCCTCCGCAAGGAAGAGTAAACCTGTCTGGTGGACATCTGCAATAAATAAACAATATAACAAAAGGAAAAAATTACTATCCAGGACCAAGAAGGAGTAGGTGCCCAGTTGAAAGCAATCTTTCCTTAGTCTGAACAAACAAATAAGAGCACTAGTGAAATCCTCTAAAGCCAACTATGAGTCCAAATTGGCCACATCTACTAGAGACAATCATAAGGCCTTCTTCACATATGTCCGCAGTCTCAAAGGAAGCACCCAGATCTGTTCAGAACTGGTGGTCAAGGACACCACATACACAAATGCTATAGATACAGCCAATCTACTGGCTGACAGATTCAGTGAAAACTTCTTCCCTCTGTCCTCCCATCAGTAAATCAGGACATCCCCAGTACCTGCCCCACCTCTCATCTCTAGGGAACAGGTTATTACTGTCCTCTCAAAGGCAAAAAATACAGCCTCCATGGGACCCAATAACATCCCAGGCTGCATCGTACATGAACTCAGGTATGAACTTGCAGCACCATTAGGGACCCTATTCAACCAAAGTCTGAGTAACGGTTTTGTTCCAGCCGAGTGGAGGACAGCCACTGTCATTCCTTTACACAAAGGTGGAGCGTCAACCAATCCAGGAAATTATAGACCCATCAGTCTAACTAGCCTGATCTGCAAGGCCATGGAACAGATTATCATGGACCTCATTAACAGGGACATTGCCAACCTCCAAACACTTGACACCACACAGTTTGGCTTTGTCAAGGGGAGGACATGTCTGTTAAATCTGGTCGACTTCTTTGAGACAGTCACCAAAGCCATGGATGAGGAGAAGATGGTGCACACCACCTACCCTGACCTGGCCAAAGCCTTAGACACTATTCCTCACTTAGGCATAGTAGATAAACTCTCTCAACTAAGCATCAATTCATATGTTACCAGATGGGTAACAAACTGGCTCACTGATAGAACTCACCTAATCAAGATAGGGGAAGCCACCTCAAGCAGCAGACCCATAATGAGCGGCATACCCCAGGGATCAGTCTTGGGGCCTCTGTTATTTGGGATATACTTCTCTGAGGTGCAAGCCAAAACCAGTGGGCTATGGTTGACCAAGTTTGCAGATGCCTGCAAGCTGGGCACAGTCATCAATTCTCCAAGTGATGTGGATGTCCTCCAAGAGGATCTCACCCAAACAAATGACTGATGCCAGAAACATGGCCTCAAGCTGAATGCCAAAAATGCATCACCATCCCCTTTGGGGAGAGTGACGTCCCTACATATTATCACATTAATAACAACGTCCTAAGTACACAATCAGTAGTGAGGGATTTGGGCACTCAGGTTGATAGCAACCTGACTTTTGACCATCATGTTGCTTCCATTGTACGGAAAGCTTTCTACATGGCCCACCTCATAAGTAAGGGTATCTCATCCAGGGACGAAGAGGTCATAAAATCCCTGTATTCTTCCCTTATAAGGCCAATTACTGAGTACAACATCCCCTTCGGCATGTACCTCACAAAGCACTTGCAGCAGCTGGAGAGACCACAGAGGTTTTCACCAGGAGAATCCAGGGCCTCAAACACCTACCCTACACAGATAGGCTAAAAGCCCTGTCCCTCTACTCAGTTGCATACAGAATCCTCAGAGGTGACCTCTGTCTCGCATGCAAAGCAATCTCAGACCCTGCCTAGATAGGACTGCTGCATATCTGCAAGTCAAGCTCCACGTGTGACCTCAACCTGGTCTGTGATATCAATATGACTTGTTGGTGGGACAGATTTGTGTCCCAGAGACTCCCCCATCTGTTGAATAGACTCCCTCTCCACGTTAAGCAGAGTACCTCATTATCCCTTTTTAAGTGCAACCTGAATAAATGGATGGGAAACAGAAAATACACTCCTGGGATTCCACCTGTGTCCCTGCTGGACAGGGGCTCTGGGTGCTGACTTGTCTAAACATGGGCTAAACTCTTGGCTAGGCTTATAAAGGCCTCAGGACCAATAGCCTAGTAATCTCCTATGATCCTATGACCACCCATGCTTGGAGTCATGACTAATGGGATTATATTATCATAGAAATCAACAACTGCTGTCATTCCTATTTTAATTGTATTACCACTGCCACATGTGCCTGGCACCATGACTAATAGAAATGTACTGCTGCCACCCCACTAGCTAATAGCCACACTCACCTAGTGGGGCAATGCCTTTTCCACCCTTACCCACTGTCAAGCTTCATGGGGTATTACAGGAATGATCTAGCCCTGGTACCCACCAGCTGATAGGCACCTGCAATTGGTACCTTTCAGTCAAACAGCTATTCACACACTCACACAAACTTCCATGCTGCATGTAAGGATATTAACACACCTACCCAAACTTAATGCCATAATGTATAGGCATGAATTATCATAGTTACCTGCACAACTCATGGTAGGCTATTATGATAGTCACTCACACCCAGCACTCATCAGTTGATAGCTACTTATTCCCACTTAGCAGCTGTCACTGATTTGTAGCTGGCATTTGCCAACAAGCTATGCTTGAATTTGCATTTCAGTTGCCACATGTGTTTTTGTTTTGTTATTTCACATCAATACCTTCCCATGAGGCATGGAGCAAAGCACTGATGATTTTCAGCTGGCAGGTATCAGATGCTGCTGGCCACTGGCTGGCAGCAGGTGGTGGTGGGCTTGGGTGGCTATGGTAGTACCCTTCAATGAGAGATGGTAAGGGCTATTACCATAGCTACTCTCACCTAGAATCAGTCCTCATAGAAGAGTATTAGCATACACATCCAAAATTAGAAATTACACTGAAGAATGCAGGGCTTTGGCCAAAACTGGACTTTGCTCGCTGTTCTATGTTGTGGTGGTTTATATGTGTTTACATTTGTTTGGACTGAAATAAACAAATTTTCTACACTCAGAGTGTTTGTTGCTAAAAGCAGCACTGTTCTTTTGTTTGGTGAGAGTATTTGCATAGCCACTTGTGCCTGGGGCATGCTAGCTGATAGTCACCCATGCCCAGCATGATGCTTTATGGTAATAAGGTATTACTATAGCCACCTGAGGCCAGCACTTGTAAGCTGATTGCCATCCACACCTAGAGCCATGTCTCATGTGATAGTATTACCATACCCACCTGCACCTGACACCTACCATCTGATACCATCAATGCCTGGCACCCTCCAGCCAGGAGTCACCTATGTTTGTCACCAAGCAGCCCATAGTCACCAGTGCCTTTCACCAGAGGGTATTATCATTGCCATCTTCACCTAGAATCATACTTCATGGCAGACCACCATTCCCGGCACCACGACTTATTGGAGGATAACTGCCTGTACTGAGAGTTACCACCCAATAACAACACACGCCCATTGCCATGGTTCATGGGAGATTATTACTGTACACAACCACAACAGTTCCAGCAGTTTAACTACCCAGGTGCATATCTCAAAAAAAGTTTCAAAATTCAGCAAAAAAGATATCTCTGGAAATTTTCTTTCTTTCTTTCTTTGGCATTTGTTTACTGGGATGGTCCAACTGGGTAGGTGTTCATTTCCAGCGGAGGCCTACGGAGAAAAGCTCCAGACATTAACAATATTTTTACAGATTAAAAGATCAGCATAGTAACATGCAGGTTCTGATACAATATACATCTAGAAACATTTGCATAAGATATGAGGCAAATAATATTGAAACCATATGCATTGATTTTAAGTATATATAGAAACAGACAATTATTTCAGAGTAGTATGAGACAGGCATGACTTGAGTCTAAATACACTAACTATGACAAGCTTAATAAACTGATATTTCTATTTTAAGTATATGATGCACATTATATGCTTTACTATATACAATAAGTAAAAGAACAGTTTCTGTACTGTATGCTTGCTTTACTATGTACAACAAGTAAGAAAACAGTATCTGTATTATATGCTTGGGGTGAAGGAAAGAAATCTGACCTGTATACTAGGTAGTGTTAGAGTAGAGTTGAGAATTTGAATATAAAAGTTGCCAAAAGAATAAATTGTAAGAAATTACGGGAGGCTGAGAAAGGGGGATGCAGCTGAAGATAGGCAGTGAGGTTGAGGAAGATAGTATATATCTGTCCAGTTGTGAATATGAGCAAATCCATACATTGTTTAGAGGGAGCTTTAAGGAATGGAAGGAAAGGCCTGTCATCATGGTTACAAAGAGTTCCAAGCTTTAGCTCCAGAGTAAGAATACAGACAATATAATCTAAAAGCTTTCCTTTAAGAAAAATAAAAACAGATTATGCCATTGATTTCATTTCACTACTAGTTTTGCCTCTATGACTTTATCAAGTATAAAAATATGAACATTGTTTTCCACTTAATATATAGGACCAGACATTCATTGCTTAATAATGGGTTATCTGCCCTTGCAGACCATTTTAAGGCTAGCCAAATTTCCTAATCCATATGGTGTTTAGAATATGCTTATTATTACCCTTACCCCTTCATGGACTAGATTCATATTTCATAATAGTTATAATAACTGGGCTGGTACTATAGATATCTATAAGGGCCCGAGCATAGTATATATTATTTAGTAGCTGTCTCTATGCAATAGTAGATTAGGGAGCAGTCCTGGGGTAAATTTCCTATTTCCCATCCATAGATCCAGGTTCTGGTTGAATATAGACATGGATGAGCTTTGTTCTACATGGATGGTGAATCTGTTCCAGGGAAATGATATCCTTTGTGAGATATGTCTCTCTCTCCTCACCTTTCTGCTGATGTTGTAGAGGAGGTTTAGATCCATGGATTGAGTATTTCCAGTGCTGTTTGATATACTAATATGCAGTATTTCCATTAGGGCTGGGTCAGCGAACATCTCATATGCTAGACACAAGTCATCTCTTAGCAGTCTGTAAGAGACCAAGTATAGCTACAGTGTTTGGAGACAGTCTATGTATGGCACATTGTTTAAGCCTACTATCCTGTTTTTAAGGTATCTCTGTGGGGTACCAGTTGTTGCATATGTCTGGACAGATTCATGCTAAAGGGGCATTATACTAAATGACAAGACTGATGAGGCTTGAATAGTTGGGGGGGGGGTACAATGACATCCCTGGACCTAGAATCAAGCCCCTTGTTAATAAGCTGTGCAATATAGAAAGACTTCCTTACCACAGTAGGCACATGTTTCTGGAAAGTTAGGTTGTTGTCCCATAAGTTCCCAAATCTCAAATGACTGGGTCAACTCTTAGGTGTGTACTGTCAATATTACAGTTCCTTGGGGTAGCTGACTTGCCAAAGGATATGGTAATACATTTCTTGGCATTTGGTTTCAGTCCATAATTTTGAGTTATTTATTTGAAACAATCTTTCCTCCTGGATGGGTAAGCCTTTTGGGATTCTACAACTGCACCCATCTTGCAGTCATCTGCAAAGTTAGTCAGCCATCCCTTTTATATTGGCCTTAACTTCAGAAAAGAAGATGCCAAACAGAAGAGGTCCCAGCACTGAGCCCTGGAGGACTTCACTGGTGACTGGTCTTTTCGTGGAGATAGCTTCTCCTGTTTTTATGTCTTGTATTCCATCTGTGAGCCAGTTAGTGACCCGGTGGGAGACGTAGGATTTTATTCCTAGTTTGCTTAACTTCTCTATTATTAATGAGTGAGATATAGTGTCAAAGGCCTTGGCTACATTGGGGTAGGTGCTGTGCATTGTTTTACCTTCATCCATTGCTCTGGTGACTCTTTCAAAGAAGTCCACCAGTTTATTTATTTATTTTACATTTGTTTACTGGGAAAGTCCGACTGGAAATATGTCCATTTCCAGCGGAAGCCCGGGGAGAAAAGATCCAGAAAGCAGAGTACAAATATATTAGGGACAATAGAAACATTTAGAGATAAGTATAATATGCAGTTTTCAGTAGGGTTACAAACATAGCTAAAACATAGTAGGCAACATCAAAATCATGCGGCTTCAATTTTAGACAATAATACACACAGTTATGGGCTAAATAATAGCTAACTAATATGATCTGTTTTTGAGGAATCAAAAAACAAGGCGAGCGTGCTCTGAAAAGTCCAAGAAGTATTTAATGGCAGACAACAAGTAAGAAATATAATTCATGTAACAATAATCCAAGTCGCAATAAAATAACTGGCCAGAAGTAAAAAAATTAAAAGTTTTAAATGATTGAACAATGGTAATCCAAGTCACAATGTAAAGCGCTTTTCGTTAGGAAACCCTTCTCCTAACTTATTTTGAGGAATACAAATTGAGATAGATCCTGTGTTTGGAGGTTCCCTTTGTCCTTAACTCTATGAAAATTTAGGATAATCCTTTATTCAAGACTCTGATAAGTATGAAAATCCCTGAATTGAGATATATGAGCTGCACTGATCTTGGCATCCTCCAAGTGTTCCATACACCATTTTTCTAATAATGTTGCAATTCTGATCATCTGTGTTTTTAGGGTCTATATTAGTATCACTGAGCACTTTTTTCCTAGGTACTTAAATATACCAACACAGAGAAAGAATTTGCTTAAAAGCCGCTTCGATATTTTGCCATTTCAGGCTTTTGAGTTTGCATCTTCGGTCTTCTAATAAGGAACCGTTTTTATACTGTTTAGTTGTACTTAAAACACGTTTTGCTCTTTTGATCAAAAAAGCTACAATTGTTATATCTGTCTGGTCTAAAGGTGTAGTCTTGTACTTTTATTCACATTTGGGGCAGTGTTGTGATACTCTGCAGGAGCTGTGTCTCACTTAAGCATTTAGACATGTTACTGCTTTTTGATCATAAGTACATTCACTTGTGATTCTCCTCCTGATCTGGTACCATTATCTTGCAGTTATAGTCACAATACTGACAGTGCCGTTCATAAATTCATAGGTATATACTAGGCTAATGACCCCCAGGGCATTTATAAGCCTAGCTATACATCTGTGACCCTGCTCCAGGATCTGTGACCATCCAAATGTTATACTGTCTTTTTTTGTTTGATAAGATTTTTTGTAGAGTTTGTCTGCTTAAAGATGGACTTACTGAGATTGCTGTGTGTTACAACTGCTACTGTTCATTAATTCTACCAGCTCCCTCTGTTACGTTAGATATTGCTTTCCCTGCTGCTCCCTCCTGTTTTGTTACAGTAATTACACTATCTCCCTGCCCCTGCTGCAAAAGTATAACTCCTAAATCTTTAACCTGCCTGAGTCCCTAGACCTGTAACTTAGTCACTGTGGTGAGAGAACTGTGCTTTTAATACAGGTCATGTGTCTCTGAGATTTATTGGCTCTTTTTGATTGGATTCCTCCCCAGCTCATCTCCTATAATTTGAGATGAGTTATGCCCACTCACAATCTTTTATTCAAGACTCTGTGAAATGTAGAAAGTCCTGAACTGAGATATGCCAGCTGTGGTGATCTTGGCATCCTCCAGGGATTCCAAACAGCATTTTTCATCAAAAAAAGGAAGGAAAAAAGGCTGAGCTAAGTGCATGGCTGCTGTTGGACTTGCTCTATTGTGGGTTTATTTGTTTTATTTTGCATTTGTTAACCGGGTAGAGTCCGGCTGGGCAAGTAGCCTGTTTTCAGCAGAGAATCGGGGAGAAAATCTCCATAACAATAATACAAAAATATTACAAACATTTTAAAAGATTTACAAACAATATACAAAACGTTTGACAGTTGCCAATAATCACAATTTACAAAAATGGGAATGTAAAAACAGAAAACATTACATTTACTAAGCCTTACTACAGACAGTAATATGAAACTCATTAGACATATAACTAAACACCCTTGTGGTATTTTTGTTTGGTAGAAGTAAGACAAGAAGATAGCAGAATAGAAAACATTTGCTCGAAGGCATGAGAAACTAGCCAGGAGTATTACAGCAGCATAGCCATTGTTGAGTAAGGTATTCTTTTAGGAGTTTTTTGAAGCTATGACAATCTGTGTTTTTTAAGATATTTTGGGGTAATAGGTTCCACTGTTTGGCTACTTTGAAGGAGAAGAGAGAGTTACCAAAGTAATTATAGGACTTTGTTACCGTGAGTATAAGTTTATTGGATGATCTAAGGGTCCTGGTGTTGGTATTTAGTTGCACTAGGCTGGAGAGTGCAGGGCAGTTTTCAGGTTTGTGGATAACAGAGTGGGCAGTGTTGAGGTGATTGAGTGATAACAGATTGGAAAATTCAAGCCAGTGCAATTTTTGAAAAGCAAGGCAGTGATGGGTCCTGTTGGGTATATTAGCAGCAAATTTTGCTATTTTGTTATAGCAGGAATCAAATAGATGCAAAAGGAATCAAGCAGATGCAAATTAGACTTGCGCAGGTTAGTGAAAAGTTGAGAACAATAGAGAAGAGTAGATAGGAGGTGGGATCTGGCTGTGGCTAGTCTGGCATTTTGAGTAAGGTAAGGTTTGGCCCTATATAGTGCATCGAGTGTGATGTGAACTTTCTTAATTGTGAGCGATATGTGTTTATTGAATGTTAAGTTGTCATCTATTGTGACACCAAGTAGGTTTGTTTGGTTAACTGGTTCTATTATAGTGCCATTAGTGGAGTAGATGGAGAGAAGAGGTGGTTTTGCTTTGGATTTCCTGTTAGAGAAGATCATTACTTTTGTTTTGTTTGGGTTTAGGATGAGATGAAGTTCATTTAGGTAATTTTCAATATTTAGAAATTACTTTTACAGTTTATTTTGGAGTTCTTGGGATGTGGGAGCAGACACATATGAGTAGCATCGTCAGCATATTGAATGATAGAAGCAGATTTAGTGGCAGTGTTTAGACTATTTGTGAATATAATAAAAAGGAGAGGGCCAAGCATGAAACCCTGAGGAACCCCAACGGAGACTGGGAAGAGTGTGGAGAGTTTATTATCCCATTTAGTTGCTTGTTGTCGATTAGTTGTCAACACAAGAGCTCTTTTCCCTATAAGACACCTGCAACATTTTGACAGCCTTAGTAATGTAGGTTGTAGGGTTATCTATCCTGCACTGAGCACAAGTACATACCTCATACCACAGCTAAACCAAGACCAGGATGTCTGTACAACCCGGCCCTAGTGACCCATCCCCCGATTCTACATAGTTGGAAGTCTACCTATAGTAACCCCTGCATCCAGAAGCAAATCCCTGCCCCCCTGAGCTTTTTCCTATCAAAACCATGGTCCAGCATCTTCCCACAATTTCTGTATCCAGCCTGATTGAAGTTGGTATCTTGAGACAATGTAGAAATTGTCTCATACTGACTGTCAGACTTCTTTTTACTCAAACAACTCATTGCAGTGTGTGACAGATGCACGTATATATAATGTCATTGGAAGCAAAAACTCTCACAGAGATAATGCTGACACCGGGGTCTTCAGTAACACACCACACATCACACCACATTATGTCCAGCATAATAGACATAATCCTCATATGCTGAGATTCTTAAGATTAACTTGCCTAAGTCGCAATACTCAAGACCTTTATACTCCCGGCAGCGCACTAGACCTACAAAACCCACCACCACACAGTGCAAAGAGAACTAAAGTCATGACTACTGAACTTGTAAAGCAGGTATCTACCCAATACATCATCATAGTCATTAATGACTTCATTATAAGACATATAGATGTACCACTTACCACGCTGAGCAAGAAAAGAGTGATGGTTAGTTACTTGCCTGGTGTCAGGATCCACCAAGTCATTCATGCACTCACAATTTCAAAGAACAGGTGCAGGAATGACTTTTTCATAGTACATGTGGGTTTCAATAACATGAGACATACTACTTTGGATTATATGAAGAGAGACCTGATATAGCTCGTGGACTATGTGTCCCAGGCAGGTGTGAGCCTAGCATTGCACAGCATTCTACCTTTTCAAGAATGATACCGCAATATGAACAAAAAAATAAGTGACTTCAATAACTAGTTTAGCTTTTGGTGTCATTCCAAGGGGATCCAGTATTTATCAGCATGGGAGGATATGTTCAATGTTCTTCGCTGCTTCATCAGAGATGGCCAGCACCTATCCCCTCTTGATTTTCATAAAAGTGACATTAATTAATATATACATTTCATTGGTCACATTAGATTTTTAAAACTTCCATTTAAATATATATTTTTATATTTAATTTTTACAAACATGAAAACACACAACTTTTAATAGTTAAATAGACTTTCTTATTAGACAAAATACAGAGTGTTACAATTAATTAATTATGTTTTCCATTATAAACCTGAATCTACAATACTGTATAGTCACATTTCTTCACTAGATGGCAGCAAATACACATAAATTGCATTCTATCTTCAGCTGAGTTTGCAATTCAAAAATGTTACTTAGTCCAAGTTCTTTTATTAAGGGCATACCTTTCAACCTCTTTGCACAATCATACCTCTCAACCTCTTAGAGCAAGAAATCTGGAAAAAATCCATAAATAATGAGGGGGCAAAGACCCAAAAAACAGGGACAATTTTTAAACATTGCTCTTACAAACATAGAAAGTTGATAGAATAACAGGTTTTACATTAACATGTATTTTCCGAATGGTGTGAAGTCTGAAACTCAAATTATCATTATTTTCTGACTTCAACTCAAAATGATTTTACAGTGATTTACCAGAAAAAAACAAAATCTTATGAGGAGCATGCTAAAAATATGAGACAAAAATTTGGACATTCTGAGAAAATCTGAACAGTTGAGAGGTATGTGTGCAATTATTGCTGTTGTAAACTTAGTAACTTACTAATATTGTAGGTTTTATATTACCATGCATTTTTCTGAAAGATATGAAGTCTGAAACTCAAGTGTCTTATTACATAGTAACTTAAATCCTCAGTGATTTACCAGGAAAAAAACACAAACTGTATGAGAAATCTGGACATCTGGTGAAAATCTGGATAGTTGAAAGATCTGAGCAAAACTTGCTGTTTATTAGAACTTTTTCAAACTGTCATACGTTTCATGAAGTGCATTCCATGCATGAAAACATGGTGCAACCTTAAAGGGCTAACAAGTGGATAGTTATAGTTATTTTGGATTCACTAGCTCTTTTTATGCTATGTTCTCAGCATCCTCCCTTTTTCTTCATAAATTATATTTTAATGAAGCTAAAATAGATCCACTTCTTTTTTTGACATATACTTATAGACTGCATTTTTCTTACTCATAATGCCACATAAGAGTTCTGGGATTCTTTTCCCAAACTATTAATTTTGACATTTTACCTATATAAAATGGGCTACTGAAACATTTCACAACACATTGTTCTGCTTTGTGATTAATAAAATGAGAAATTAAATATTCTGTATTCATATTACCAATTTTAAATGTCTTTATTTATTCGATGTATTTACAAATCCCACAACTATCACAGGTATTGCAACCATTTACAAAATATGTAGGTTTTCTAACCAAAGTTTGTTTTCCTTTAGTTTTGCACTCAGTTTCCCATACCTGTACATCACCTGTAAATTCTTCACAGCAGCTTCATTTAACACTCTGTGACTATGTTGAATATATATATATATATATATATATATATATATATATATATATATATATATTTATTTTTTTTTTTTTTCAAGAATAATTCTTTATGCACATATACCATTGGTGCTTATGTTGCTATGAACCAAACAACCTGAGGCACTGTTTCATCAGTTCTTTCCTTCCCCTCTGGTAATGTACTGCAAACCATATTTGTTACTTTATGTTTGTATTGGTTTGCCAAAACCCCATTTGAGTGAATCATGTCTTTATCTCTATTATCTATTTGCAATCCATATTTTCTGAAGAACAGATTTTATGAACTCTTATAACATTAAACCATGGAACGTTTCTTATAATATGGTGTGGGTGGAAGTTGTTTAGAAATAATATAATATTGCAAACCTTTGTTCTTCCTATACAGACTTGAGGAAAGGGTGCCATTCTTGACTATTGTAATAAACATGTCTAATTATTGTAAGCCCTTTTTACTGATACTTAAGATTAAGAGCCTCATATAACATTTATTAATACATTATTGGAATGCCTTCTCATGACTTCTTAATACCGTTCACATTACTAATATGATGTCCAAATGCTTCCTCCATACATAAAGAATGCTCTGAAATTTATTTCTGTCATCACTGTAAATATACATATTCTCTAATCATCTTGACAAGCTTAGTATATGTTGTTTCAACTCTTACTTGTACTTGTAGCCAGGTCACATATTTATCTATATTACTGTTATAAGTTAAGAAAATATTTTTAGTAAATAATTGTACTGACTGTTCTGGTAAAATGACATTTTCATTTTCTTGTTATAATAATATGCAATTCAACCAGTAGCTACTGACCAGTAGACTCGTTTCAAACTGAAGTATACAATGATTTTACATCATTTGTTTATATGTGTCATTTGTGTTCAGCATATATATTTTCAATAACCTTACGAATTTACTTAGTGTCTGCATTTGTGGAAGTACTGTATTAAGTTTCATGTCCAGAAAATGTGGTAGGGATTCAAACAAACAATTTATTGCAGAAATTGTGGGTATTCTCATTGGTCTATTGAAAGATTTGTACCTTTGGTATAATATATACCATATAATCTCTCCTCTGCTACTTTCCTAGACCTATCTAAAGCATTTGACATGGTCCCACCCAAACAACTTATCTCTGTCCTCAATAACCTATCCTTCTGTCAATCAGTCACCAACTGGTTTCAGAGTTACCTGTCTGACCGCCAACAATCCGTTGTATGGCAGAATGACATATCTCCCCAACTACCTGACTCCATAGGGATCCATCCTTGGACCCCTACTCTTCTCTGTTTACACCAATAATCTAGCCTCTGCCACCAAACATGACACACTCATACAATACGCAGATAACTCAACCATCATCTGCTCAGCCCAGTCCCTACCCAAACTGCAAAAAGTCACACAGAAAGCCTTTTCCTCTGTTGAAACTTGGTTATCTGATGCCCAATTAATACTCAACCCAAACAAAACTAAGCTACTCATCTTCCAACCCATCAAACATACTCAAAACAACTCTCACTTTAACATCACAGCAAAAGACAACACCACTATATACCCAACTGAACACACCAAATTGCTAGGAGTGGAAATAGACAATAAACTAAAATTTGACATTCACATATCCATGACCATAAAAAAAGTCCACAAAAAACTAGGAGCGTTATACAGAAATAAGCAACTTCTCACCAAAGCAGCAAAGATTTCAATAGCAAATTCCCACCTTATCTCCACCCTACTTTATGCCTCTTCAATATATACCAACCTAAGGCAATGTTATCTAAACAAGCTAGAGACCTGCTACAACAAAATCGCCAAATTTGCCACAGGGGCATCCTACCATAGTCACCACTGTCTTTCACTTGCTGAACTGGGCTGGCTTGAACTCCCTCACCTCCTTCAGTGGTATCAACTCTCACATGCCCACAAACTAGTAAACCATCCACTAAATGTCCCATCCCTCCAGAATCTACTCCAACCCTATCGCACCACCAGACCACTAAGATCCAGCAAAAAAAATCACTTGCAGATCACTAAAGCCAATAACTCTGCTGGTGAAGCACTATTCTCTTGCACCATAGCCAAATTATGGAACTCCCTCCCACCCACAATTACCTCCATACCATCATGCACCCACTTCAAAACTTTACTAAAAGCACCTAAAACATGCTGGCTATGCCCTTGCAACTCCCACTCTAATATCACCCACCCCATCCAACCACTACCTTTCTTTCCACTCCACTAACTACCTTGATTATAGCAAGCTCAGATGCTCATAAGCCTAGTCCTTATTATACAGCAGGAACTTCTTATTGTAACATTTGTTAATGTCTGTTATGTACTTCACAGATAAAGATTCTAGTTGTCTGTTTTATGTACTATGTTCTTCATCTGTAAATATGTTGTAAGTAATTGCTATGTTAATCAAATTGTTAATCGCTATGTAATCCAATGTAACTACTGTCTGTTTATTTTAACTGTGGAACTTTTCTCCCCGGGCCTCCGCTGAAAATGGACCTATGTCCAGTCGGACACTCCCGGTCAACCAATGTAAATAAATAAGTAAGTAAATAAATAAATATATGAAGAGGGTGTAACTTTCCTTTCTACTTTCAGAAAATCATAAATTTCTACATCCAGCTGGTAGCCACTCTTTCCATTGGCAAGCCTCATGGGTGGGTATTAACACAATCCATGTCTGGTGACACACTGCATGAAAAGGTATTAACATATACACATCCTTGGCACTTACCAGCCAGTATTCATCCCTACTTTGCACCATGCCCCATGGTAAGATATTACCATAGCCATTCACAACAAGCAGCATGCATGCTGGTAGAGTATTAACACAAACACATAAGCCTGTCACCATGCCTCACAGTAAGGTATTACCATAAACACCCAAGCCCAGTAACATACCTCATAGTAGGGTATTATCATAGCCATTCAGCACCAATAAGCTGATAGGCAGTAGCACCTGAATCTGTGCCTCATGTTGTGTCTCTTGATAGAGTATTACCATGTTCTTGTGATACCTGCCAGCTAATAACCAACTACACCCAGCACCTGCCAGCTGGGAGGCACCTGTGCTTGGTATCATACAAATATCAGGTACCATAGCCACTTGGCATCTGCCAGGTGATAAACACCATCATCCAGAAAACAAGTAATAGTCATATGTGCCCTGTGACATGCCTTTTGATAGGAATAGCTAACCTATCCCCATCATGTGATAGCTGTGTGAGCCTTGCACCTACAAGCCGATATTTTCCACACCTGGCCTCATGCATCATGGCTATGACAGTGTATTAACATAGCTACCTACCTATCTATGTCACTTGCACTTGGCACTCCCAAGACCATTGCAATGCCTCATGGTAGGGTATTTCCATAGTTACTTGAAAGCTTCCTGATGATAACCACCCACACCCAGCATGCACCCACCAATAACCACTTATGCAGAGCACCCACTTGCCAGTAGCCTCCATGACTCATGCCATACCTCATGGTAGGGTATTACCATAGTTGAACCTTCTGGCTGATAATTGCCTGCAGACAGCATTTGTCAGGTGATAGTCATTCATACTCAGCACCATGCCTAATGGAAACATATCGTTCTAGCCACCAATGCCCAGCAGTATGCCCAATGGAAAAGTATTTTGATACCATGCCCCTTCCTGTGCCATGACTAATGGAAGTACTACCATAGCGCCCCATGCCTGGCACCCAAGAGCTGATATTCACCCATGTTTAGTACCACACCTAATGGGAGTAAGTTCATATGTCCGCCATTTCCAGTGTTCCGATACTAAGGTTATCCAGGAACACTGACTCCATGATGCTATGCCATTTTTTTCTTTCATCTACGCATCTATCAAGTGAACATTAAAACTCTATGATATCCTTAGCCTCCCTTATAGTTAAAGGAAATTTTAAACAAACTTGGAGGTAGACTGTGGTAAGAATGCGTCCCTTTTACAGTTATGACTAAATTGTGAAATCAGTTTAACAGGGTGATTTCTTAACACTCTCATTGGTTCAGTAAATTTCAAGCCTGATATTATTTCCATAATTTTGGACTTTAACCTCTTAAAGGCCAGACAGTATAGTTCACAACAGTCCATAAGTACAACTGTAAAGACCTAGTCAGGATTTATATCTTAATGATGGGACAAACGTTGTGGGTTTCTTTGTATTCCAGTGACATGTTGTACTTACAAAATAATGAATTATATTCCTGTATAGGTCTAATCAGGTTAGTAATCAAGGCAGATAGAAAGAGTACTTCCAGCAGCTCTGCAAGAAGAAAACCCCACTGAAGTTGTACTGCCCTAGATGAAGACCCCACCCTAGAAGAAGAAGTAAGAACAGCAGTAAGGAAAATGAAGTCAAGGAAAGCAGTAGACTCAGATAAGGTCACAGCAGAGATCATCAAGATGCTGGGTGAGATAGAGCAGACATAGCTCCTGAGGGCACTCATAGCAATGTGGAGAGAAAGGCATATCCCAGATGACTGCAGAATAAGCATACTAGTGCCAGTATTCAAGAACAAAGGGGACATTCACAACTGTAGGCAGTATAGAGGTATCAGACTTCTATAGTAGAAAGTAAGATGGGAGATAAGCAGTTTGGATTCAGATCACAATAGGGCACAACTGACCCAATATTTTTCAGTGAGATCAATAGTGAAGAAGAAGGTAGAGATGATGACTGATCATTCCTAGACTTGGAGAAAGCATATGACAAGGTTCCAAGAAAGCTGATTTTGGCAATCCTGTGGTGATTCAAAGTCCCAGAAACATTGGTAGAATTAGTGCAAGCTATGTACAAGGACCCAATGACTCAAGTACAACCAATGTTCGATCTTACAGAGGGATTCCCAGTGTGAGTGGGTGTGCATCAGAGTTCAGCTCTGAGCACACTGCTGTTCATACTGGTGATGGACAACATAAGCAAACAGGTCAGAGGGGACAGGTCAACAAAGCTGCTATATGAAGACAATGTGTCATTACAGGGAGACTCTGAGCAAGAACTTCAGCAAAGGGTAGGGGAATGGAATGCAAAACTGAAGGCACATGGATAAAACTGAGTAGAGATAAGGTGTAGTTGCAGCAAATGAGAGAAATCAGAAGAGGCTGAAAACTGAGATAGAAGTGAAAACAGTGGAACAGGTTAACAGCTTCAAGTATCTGGGAGGGGTGGTGGAGGAGAAGGGAAGTCTGAAAAAGGAGGTCAAAATTAGAATCTGAGGGGCTGCAGCCAAATGGCACAGCGTATTGGGGTAGTATATAGCAGAAGATTGCCAAAAAAGCTGAAAAGTAAGGTGTACAAAACAGTGGTGTGACCAGTGTTACTATACCATGCACCAGTGCTACTGTATGGTACAGAAGCCTGGGCAACAAAGGCAGAACAATTGAGGAAGCTACAGGTGATGGAGATGAAGTGCCTGAGATGGGTGGTAAGATGCACACTCTGGGACAGATGAAGAAATGAGGAGACCAGAGCAGAAGCCAAAGTATCTCCAATTACAGAAAAAGTCAAAGAGAACAGATTATGGTTGTTCAGCCACATGTGCAGGAAAGCAGAAGCCAGTCTGGTAAAGATTTGGAACAGACAGGAAGAAGGCAAGAGAAAACAAGAGTATCCAGCAAAGATGTGGATGGATTGTGTGAGACAAGACCAGCAACAATCAGGCAAGAGTGTTGAAGAAGATAGGAGAGTGGCACTGGATAGAGAAAGATGGCGATAAGTGACACAGCACCCTGATCCCCATGTAGAAAATGGGGAAAAAAAGGAGTTGATGGTGACGATGTCCAATCATAATACCATAAAATGTCACTAATTGATCTGGATCACAGACAGCAATTGTTTTGAACAGTAATCCTACTTGCTTCATTGCTCACGGATGCATGTGACAAACATGATCTTTAAATGTAAGTTTATTATCAATCAAAATACCATAAGTCTTTTATGTGCCTGAATTGCTTTAAGACTGTGTCACACATTTTGCATTTACATTGATTTCTCATTTGTTAAAGAACATATACCTAAATGTAGAAATGCTAAATTCAAGACCATAAGCTAGATGGCCAATTACTAACTTCTCTATGATGACTATTTAATGTAATTATATCAATATTTGAAGTCACCATAGCCTTGATCTTACAATCGTTGGCAGAGTTGTAGCTAGGTCATGTGATACCCTGAGCAGTTCCCCAGACTGTTGTCTCCCCTCACCACAAAGATGAGCCAGTATAAGGTCTTTTTGGAGCCGAGACCAGAAAAAAAAAAAAAAAAGTAAAAAACTCCACACAGTGCTTGCTTCAGTTACTAATACACAGAAAGCAACACACATTAATGAATGCAATATCAGCATTAATTTAAGGAGTCATGTGATATAACATGCCTTCTTAAAAGAATGCTGATACTTCACCTTCACCTTATTGGCAACTGCCAATTTTGCAACTAACAACTTGCACCCAGGACAACTTCCCCCTTCAGTTTGCCCTAGTAATGTCTCTGATCATTGATGTATTTAGCTAACCATGTAAAGCCCTTGTAAATGCTGAAAATACTAAAATAGCAGATGTCCCAACAGTGACCCTTGAGGGACCTTTGATTTTATAATACATTCGGATGATGATGAGCACATAAAGGAAACTATTTGACTGAGAGATTTAACCATTATGATATCCATTTTATAATATATGTAGTATTGCCACAGCATGCTACACTCAGCACCATATCTAATGGGGGACTGTTAGCATAGCCACCTGAGCCTGCCAACCACCACCTTGTAGACACTTACACCTAATACCCTGCCTAATGGGAGAGTAATACAATAGCCATCAATGCCTGCTACCCACTAGTCAGTAGCCACCCATGTCTGGCACCATGCCTAATGTGAGACTATTGCACTTGACACCTGACACCATACCTAATCGAACTTTATTACCATAGACACCCATTCTGGGCACCTACCATCTGATGGCACACCCATTCTCACCAGTAGACTGCCAGCATCACCTGGCACCATGTATAATGGGACACTGTTATGGTACACACCAGTGTCTAGCATCCACCAGTTGAAAGTTATCCAAACTTAGCAAATGGGAAAATATTGTCATAACCACTTGCACCTGGCATCATACCTAAAAGCCGAGTTTTAGCATAGTGTCCAATATCAAGCACGAATAGCCACCAGTGCCTGGAACCTGCTTCACCTGACACAAATGAGCTGATACTATGCCCAGTGCCATGTGTAATGGAGAAATTACAAAAGCCACCCATGCCTAGTACCTGCCGGTAGATAACCATCCATGACTGCAGCCATACCAAGTTAGTCTATAACCATAGCCAGCTGTGACTAGTATCACATCTAATGAGAGTATTACCACTGTCACCAGTGCTTGGCACCTACCAGCTGATAACCACTTGTTTTCAGTGATATGCCTCATGGTAGGGTAATAACATAGCCACCTGGCACCCATCAGCTGATAGCCTCAGGAGCCCAGCAGCTAACAACTACCAAAGGCTTGTGCCATGCCTCATGCTAGGGTATTACCATAGCTACCTGGTATTTGCCAGACAATAGCCATCTATATCTTTCACCCATCAGCAAATAGGTACCCAAAACTGCTGCTACTACCATGCCTCATGATAGGGTATTTCCATAACTATTTGGGACCTGCCAGAAAACAGTCACTCATACCCAACAACCACAACAGATAGCCAGCCATGCCCAACAACCACCAGCTAACAGCCACCAATGTTTGGCAATATTCCTCATAATAGAGCATTGCTATAACTGACCAGCACCCACAAGCTGATATCCACAACTATCTGACAGACACCAGCTCATTGTCACCCATGTCTGTCACCTGCCAGTTGCAAGTCACACACAGCAGGTGCCATGTGTAAAGGGATTGTATTATATTATATGCCCGCATCTGGAGTCTTGCTTAATTTGAGAGTAGTGACACAGCCTCCAGATATGCCTGGTACCATGCCTAATGGGAGAGTATTACCATAGCCACCCATGTCCAGTACACCTCAGCTGGCAACTACCATTGCCAGGCACCATACCTGCTAGGAAAGTATTACCATATCCCACTGCACCATATACCATGCATAATAGGACAAGATTACCATAACCACCCAATATCTATCATCTGCCACAGATAGCCACCATGCCCAGGACCCAGCAGCTGATACCTCTCTATGTCTAGCATCATGCCTAATGTGAGAGTATTACCAGAGACAGCTGCATCTGGAACCCATCAAACCATATCTACCCAGGTCTGTCACCATGTTTAATGAGAAAGTAGTACTTAGTCCCCTGCACAACCTACCAGACAAATCCCATCTCTACTCAGTGCTATTCCTAATGGGGATATTATCAAAGATAGTTGTTCCTGGCATTTGCCAGCAGATAACCACCCATGCCAGATGTTATGCCAAACAGAGATTATTACAACTTACATACCTAATGGGGGGTATTATGTTAGCCATGTGTAGCTGGTGCCATGCCTATAAGGGCCATTATGGTTCCCATACATACCCAGCACCTGCCAGCTTATAATCTCCCATGGCTAGAGCCATAGTATTATTCTAATGGTAAGATATTGTTATAGCCATCCAGAAAAGGCTTCTTACAGTCAGCTGCTCCCCCATGCCTGTCACCAACCAGCCATGCATAATGGGGATACTGCCATAGCTACCTGTACTTTGTACCATGCCTTATAGGTTTACTACATTAGCCACCTACAGCCAGCACCAACCAATCGATAGTGATAGTGACCTGTACCTGATGTCACATGGTGACATAGGTAATGCATGTATTACTATATCTGTCACACCTCTGCCATGGCTAATGGGAATATTACCATAATCACCCATGCCTGCCACCTGCCAACTGATTCTTAGCCACATAAGTCACCACAGCCAGTTGTACCTAACATCTGCAAATTACAGGCACTGACCCTTGGTGTTGTGCCTGTATTACTGTAACAACTTGCTCCCACCAGTTGACTGCCATTCATGGCTGGCCACCACTAGCTGATAGCCACTCATGGCCATTACTCACCAGCCAACAGCTATCTATTTCCAGCACCTGCTACCTGACAGCTAATTACACCCAGTGCCATGCCTAATGAGAGGGTACTACTATAGTCACCCAGCTTGGCATCCACCAAAGTCCAACTGACAGTACCCATCACCCCCAGCTGGTTGTTTTGGTACCAAGCAGACAATAACTGACAACTCCTAGTACCTGCCTATTAACAGCTACCCATGCCTGGTAACCATCAGCTGACAGCTGGCAGACAACCATGACCAGCCCCACCAGCTGGTTTGTTGCTGAAAATGAAATAAAAAATATTTAACTAAGATGCTTGTTGTTCATGGGACTTAATGCATCGGTGTATGTATGTATATGAGAGAGAGATATATAGATATAGTTATAGAATATATAGCTATATCTATACATATATAATCTATTCATAGATATAGAATAATTGTCTATATTTATATATAGCTTAGCACAAAACTGTCTTATTATGCTATTATGCAGTCTAACTTTATTTATTTGTTTGTCTTGTCTGACCAGGAAAATATGACAAAAAAAAAAAAACATTTTCAGTGCTGGCCTGGGATAAAACCTTCACAGTTAAATCACATATTTTATATAAAGGATTATGATCAGGTCTCATACTTGATATTATGTATGTAAAGAATTTGCAGAAGCTTGATGAATCTTTGCATCCATGTCGAGAACACACAATATTTCATTGTGATTGGAGATCGGATCATAATTTTTTGCAGTGCCTGGAGATTTATCTGCTCTATGTACTACTAGTTAGTGGAAAGTAAGATTTAAAAAAACAAAACAAAACAAAAATGTGAAGTATTGTGACGGCTTTGAAAGCCGATAAAGCAATGGATGAGTTGTTGACATTCTTACATATCCCCTGTCTAAGTGAAGCAGTTTAATTCAAAATGCTGTATGTACTTTAGCAGACAGCAGGCTGAAAAGTAGTTAAAACAAAGTTGCTTCATGTCCTGCTGGCTGTTTACTGGTAAGTGCTGTCTGCTTTAATGCAAACTTGAAGTTAACCTCTAAGCTTTGTTAAGGGTGGGTCTCGCACTAGATTAGTACTGAACCAGGATGCAATTTAGACATTTTTTTAGCTTAATCATGGCACTCCATGTATGCACTACATAAAAGTTAAAATATTACATTTTATTTTGGTCCATTTGAACCTAGAGACATAGGGCCGGATTCACGATGGCTTGCACGGAGTCTAAGAGTAGAGTAAGACTCCATGCAGCCATCATGTCCGACGAGTGATCTACGAACAGCCTGTAGGGGCGTGTAAGAGAACTCCTAAAATGGCTCTTACACGGACAGGGTTTGGATATGCAAATTACCTCACTTGCAGCCGAAAGGCATGCAAATGAGGTAAATTTGCGATCCAGGAAGCACAAACCTATCCGTGTAGGAGCCGTGTTAGCTACAGAAATGTACTCAGTTGACAACTGAGTACCGTTCTGCAAATAGCACAATGGAGCCTTGTCAGCTGCAAATAAAGGTTGCATATGTTCCAGGAAGCATGCCAATGGCCAAATATGTGGCCACTGGCAACGTACCCACATGCAAAATTAAAATAAAAATGTTTTTTTTTTTTTTCGGCGATTGCCGATGTTTAAACATAGCGCAGCGCCGCGCTGCAAAAAAACAGAAAAATAAAAATTTAAAACAAACCATCAATTTACAATGTAAGGGAATAGCAGGCTGAAAACAACATGGCCACCGAGTAGGGGTTGCTAAGGGGGGAAGCTCAGTGTAAGACATGTAACTAAGCATTAGTAGGCAATCCTATGTAAATGAGTGTTAAGATACTGAATCACACTTTTACATAGCAAATGAGCACATTCCCTGGAGTGTAGGAGTAGGATAAGGGGAGTAACAGAGTAGGAGATAGGTGACATCACAGGGGGGTATGTATGAAAGAAGTGAAGCTCATTGGAGCAGAGCGGCATGTGAAATCTGTCAGTTAGACATCATGGAAAGAGGTGTGTCAACAGGTAGACGAGGGGAAAGCCAAGAAATGGAAGGTGTACACTGTGGATAACACCAAAGTTTCTTGCTGAACGTGCATGCACGCGTGTGCGTGCTGGGAAGCCCAAGTAAGATGGAGTGCGCGCGTGTAAGCGTGAGTGCGTGCGTTTAAGCCAGAGTAAGCATGTATAAGGCTGTTTAAAGAGTTATAAGTGCATTTGCGCTGGTGTGCGCACGTTTTAACCAGAATAAGCAAGTTGTAGTACATCTAAGCATGTGTGCGCGCGTGTTAGCTGCTGTGCACGTATTTGCCCTTGTATGTGCGTCACTCCCCCCTGAGGAAACAGACAGGAAAAAGGAAGCACTACAAATTGTAGGAAGCTACCAGGGAATACTAGCAGAGCTAGCAGGTGAAAACAATCAGAATCAGGCAATTACACAGGCAGAACAGTAGCCCAGCCCAGCACTGAAAACTCTGCAAACAACAGTGCAGTATGTGTCTCTCAAAAGACACTGCAACACTGGAGTAAGCTACTAGAAGTGAAAACTGAAAAAGCTTCACTCGGACAAAAAATGCTAGGGGCTGCCATAGCTGTTATAAGGCAACATATGCAACATGATGAGGGTGGTGACAATGCAAATGCTGCCGGACAACCCACAGTGAGGAGACGGAGAAGAGTGTACAGGCCCAGGGTCACCTACCAGGGGTTACATGAGCTGGAGATAGTGGAGTGCTATAGAGTGGACAGAGACCTCCTGCAGCAAATTGTTGAGCTGTGCAGGCCACGCCTCACACACAGAACCAACAGAGGGAAACCCATCCCAGTGGAAACCAAGGTATGTGTTGGCCTAAGAATACTAGCAACGGGTACCTTCCAGAGACCAACTGGTGATATGATGGGGATATCACAGGCATCAGCATCCAGGGTACTGCACCAGTTCCTGGATGCCATGTCAGCACATGTCGGTGATCATGTATATTTCCCCAATTCCCGTGAGGTATTGGCCAGCAATATGCATCTCTTCCAGCAAATAGCAGAATATCCTGAGGTAGTGGGTGCAATAGACTGCATGCATATACACATCAAAGCACCAGCTGGTGAGCGGGGTGGGGCCTACATTAACCGCTCACCAGCTGGTTGCTGATGTGAGAAAAAGTCTATTGCATATTTCCACTACCTCAGGATATATTCTGTGCTGATGCATATTGCTGGCCAATACCTCACAGGAATTGGGGAAATATACATGAGGTATTGGCCAGCAATATGCATCTCTTCCAGCAAATAGCAGAATATCCTGAGGTAGTGGGTGCAATAGACTGCATGCATATACACATCAAAGCACCAGCTGGTGAGCAGGGTGGGGCCTACATTAACCGCAAGGGCTTCCCCTCCATCAACTGCCAGGTTGTGTGTGATGCCCAGGGCATAATAATGAATGTGTGTGCTGGCTGCCCTGGAAGCTACCATGATTCCCATATCTGGCATCTGACGCAGCTGTACCAGACATTTGCCAATGGGGACATCCCACATGGTCACTTAGTGGGGGATGCTGGCTATGCACTGGAGCCGTGGCTGATGACACCCATCAGAAACGCACACACACCTGAACAGGAATGCCATAATGAGGCACACGCACAAACACGTAATGTAATAGAGCGTGTGTTTGGGTTGCTCAAGTCATGGTTCCGGTGCCTGGACACATCTGGTGGAGCCTTGCAGTACTCACCAACTACATGTACCCAAATTGTCATGGTATGTGCTATGCTACATAATATGATTCTGCAAAAACAGCTGCAGCAGGACCAGCATAGGCCCGGCCCAAACAGCCCCCCACCATTGCCAAGGCCATCACTGGCAGGGCGTGACTCAGAGGAGGAACAACCTGAGCCTGCCCCAGTAGGCAGAAGGAGGCGTGCCCAGTATGCCTTGGCCTTGGCAAAGAGGCAACGCATAGCACATACACTTGCTCAGTAGGAACCCTGGAAATGATACCTCTCTCTGACTCACACATATAGTAAAAGGGATGCCTAAGTTGACACAACCTGCTTTCAAACATGTACAGGGAGTGTAGTATGTGCATCCAACATAGGCAGCCCTGCAGCACCACCTGAGGCATGATTGCCATGTGTTAAGCAATGTAACACCATGTAGTATATGAAAACTTGATGACCCATGAGTAACATCCTACCCTCACCATGCATGATGCCACAATATGAAGACAAGATGATCAATTACAACAATTGGCTTAAGTATTGTTGTTAGTCAAAGGGGATCCAATGCCTGTCAGCCTGGGATGACATGCTGAGCAAGACACGATGTTCCGCTAGGGATGGCTTGCACCTATCACCCCTGGCCTTTTGGATACTGGCAAAGGCTGATGTCACCCCCATAGTGCCTTGAATAGGTAAGGCTCAAAACACAAACCCACCTCCATAGGTATCACAAGGGGTACGAAACTAGAAGTAATGCTACCCAATGCCAGAAGTCTAAACTGCAAGATGCATGTAGTCCAAACTCTCCTCAGCATGGAGAATGTTGATATCTGTGCAGTAACAGAAACCTGGTTCAAGACTCCCAAGAGCACCCTAGCACTACCAGGTTATACCTCATACCATGCTTTACAGCCCCAAAACATGGAACAAACTACAAAAGGAGGGTGAGTATCAATAATTGTCAAGGATACCCACACCCCCAGGTTGGTGCCACAGCATGAAGCAGCACAGACTATCCACGTGCAAGTAACAGTGGCTAAAACTGCCTCCCAGTTCATAGCCTGCTACAGACCACTCTCCTAAATCCAGGAACCCCACTTGGCCTACTTGAGAACACATGAAAATATGAAGGTCTCTCCAAACAACATTATATTGGGTGACTGCAACTACCCAAACATAGACTGGGAGCATTATTCTAGCTCCAACACCCTAGGCCAAAGGTTCCTAGACTTCATAAACCAAAATGCTATGGAACAACTTGTCACCACTCCCACAAGAGGGGTAAACATACTGGACCTGATAATCACCAACATGGGGACTCTAAGGTCAAGGTGAGAAGTGTATCCCTCACTGGTAAGATCAGACCATACAGTAATCTCACTGGATATTCACATCCTGACCCCAGTCCCTGGCCAGAAAACCACAGTGAAAAACTTGTGTAAAGCAAATTATGCACTCCTCCAAACTGAGGTGGAATCCATTAAAGCCTTTGTGCCTGTGGAAAATATGTCCCAGACCCCAGAACCCTTTATGAATGCATTCTATGAATACCTTCAGGAATGCATGGACTATGCAATCCCAAATAAAACCAAGACCTAATCCTCCAAAGGCAGGCATCCTGTCTGGTGGACCCCAGCCATTAACAAACCATGCAAGAGAAGGAGGAAGCTACTACATGATAGAGCTAAACCCAAAAAGGGAAGGCATCACTGATCAGTATTATGACAAAAAACTATGGCCACACATAAAATCCTCTAAGGCCAGCTACGAGATAAAAATTGTACAGGACACTAAGAATAATCACAAGCCTTTCTTTACTGATGGTAGGAACCTGGGTGGGAATTCCCAGATATGCTCAGAATTAGTCCAAAATGACAAACAATATACCAAACCCACAGACATTGCCAACATCTGACCTGACAGGTTCAGTGCAAACTCCCCCCCCCCACCAAAAGGCCAAATATCTATCCCAGCAGAGTGCTGCCCCCCTGACATTGCAGATGCTCAGGTAACAGCCAGCGTCCCTAAAGCAAAACACACAGCATCAATGGGACCAGATGGTGTCCCGGGCTGCATCCAACATGAAGTCCAAGAAGAATTGAACACCAAATAAAACTACTGCTCAATCTCAGCCTTACCACAGGATATGTACCCAAGCAGCAGTGTACAGCAACAGTGGTCCCTCTCCACAAAGGTGGTGCCTGAATGGATCATGCAAACTATCACCCCAGAATCCTGACTAGCATGGTCTGCAAAGCTATGGAAAGGATCATCATGGACCTCAGAAATAAAGATATTGGGGACCCACAGACACTGGACCCTACCCAGTGTGGCTTTTTTAAGGGCAGATCCTGCCCCTTAAACCTGGTTGAGTCATTTGAAACAGTCACCAAGGCCATTGACAAGGGGAAGGTGGTCCACACAGCCTACCTGGACCTTGCAAAAGCCTTCCATACAATACCCCATGTGGTCATTATAGATAAGCTCACCAGCTTAAATATAAACCCCTATGTCACTAGATGGGTTGCAAACCAGCTCAAGGACAGAACTGACATGGTCAGAAATGCTGGAGCCATGTCAGAGTCCAAACCAGCTACAACTGGCATCCCACAAGGCTCGGTCCTGGGACCCCCCTGTTTGGTATATATTTCTCTGAGGTACAGGCCAACATGGAAGGACTGTGTCTGAACAAGTTTGCAGATGACTGCAAACTGGGCGCCATATCTGACCCTCCAGCTGACACAAGCATCCTACAAAAGGGCCTCATAGAAATAGACAACTGGTGCCACAGCCATGTCATCAAGCTAAACACAAAAAAGTGTATAGTCATCCCCTTTGGAAAAACAGTAAGTGCCCACCAATTACCACATAGGTGGTAACCCATTAAGTACAGAAGAAGTAATAAGAGACCTGGGGGCACAAGTTGATAGAAATCTCACATTTGACAACCATGTGGCTGTAGTGGTTATAAAAACATTTCATATACCCACCTAATCATGAATGTAATCACATCTATATCAGGGGAGGTCATCGTGCCTCTGCAGTCATCCTTCATCAGGCTCACAATTGAGTACAATGCCCCTTGTAGGATGTACCTTAGCAGAAACCTCCAGCAACTGGAAATACCCCAAATCTGCCTGATTAAACAAACTGCAGCTCCACACAGTGGCATACTGCCTGCCCAGAGGCGATCTGTGCCTGATGTATAAAGCCATGTCCAACCTGGAATCAATGCACAATTCATTAAAATTCCTTGTAAAATCTGAATCCCATTGAGCTATGCACATGAGAGACCTGAACCTCAGCACTGAAATAATTAGGACATGCTGTAGTGATTGATCCATAACCCAGAAGCTCCCTCCACTCTTGAGTAAATTCACAGTCCAGGTTAGCCAGAGAGTCCCTCATTGACTCTCTTCAAGAGGAATCTTGATGAGTGGATGGCAGATTATAGGTTTAAAATATCAGATCAAGGATGCTGTTAAAGGTGATACCATCCGATTTATTACTACATTTGGGAAGAATCACCAATTGATTAGAAATGTGTTGAACAATAATTGGAATATACTTTTGGCTAATGAATATCTTCGTCACATTTTGACCGACCAATGTTCTATTTCTTACAGGAGGGGCAAAACTTTGGGCATGTTATTTTCTCATTATAAACATCAGGACAGTGGAGGTGCAACATACAGACAACTTACCATCACTGGTGATGAGTTGTTGGGGACTTTCCCCTGTGGTCATTGCACCTCCTGTACAAGTATTAATAAAACTAAGGAATTTTCCAGTGCCAACACCAGTAAGATATTTGATATACGTATATTTGCCAATTGTTCAACATGTTGGGTGATCTATTTAGCTATATGTCAGTGTCAGGCTTTCTATGTTGGCAAAACCTCACGGTCCCTCAGAACTCATATAGGAGAACACCGTGATATTCGGACTCACAAAATTAGCAATGCATTATATCAACATACTGTTAAGCATTCATCTGCTAAATTCATATTTTGTGCTATTGATAAAGTACAGGGAAATAGGTCCAATCAGACTGGCTGGCAGAGCGTTTTAAGTATGAAAGAAAAATATTGGATCATACATTTGGGAGCCCTTTTTCCACCTGGCTTGAATGACCATTTATAATATATTTAATATATCATATACTTATAGGTTATTATATACCACATCTTGGCTATACACTATTGTTATGGATATAACATTTTTGTATAAACTGTATTATTTATGCACAGTTGGTGCATTCATGTATTTCTATCTATCAGTTAGGTTTTAGGGTGATGCATGTCTTTAAATCCTGATTTGTAATTGATTGTTAGCCACTTGGTTTTTGGCTAATTATCTATATATATATAAGGAGCATGTCTAATGGAATTATCATGTTTTTTCCTCACTGAAGAAGGTATTACACCGAAACTAGTTTGAGGCATGTTTTTGTCAGGAGAGTGTCAGTGTCTTTGACACTATTTTCACTTCAATAAAGCTTTTGGGAACCGGTTGCTGGCTCTTGTTTGTTCAGATTATAGGTTTACCCTGGGTATCACTTTTATGTCACACTTAGACAGAGGCACAGTATACTAACCTTGAAAAATGTCATGGCAAACTCCAGTTAAAATGTGTGTTGAAGGACAGACATACTCTGACTAGGATTAGAAATGCCCTAGGGCACATAGCCTAGTGTTTGTCAATGTCCTCCCAAGTTGCGGAATACACTAGTAATGTTGGACAAGCCTGGTTTAAGTAGGCCATAGCTGAACAAAATGCAACATGGTCATACCTTAGTCCGGTGTGCTCAGTATGAATATTTAAAGCAGTGATGGGACTCAAACCCAGGATACTGTGCACCAGAGTGAAAGGACTGAACCACTACACTATGACAATATTACAGTGTTTGGTCAGTATGAAAGAATGTTGACAAGTGTATGCAAACTGTCCCATGGAAACCCTGCAGGCACAGCATAATCCCTGTTGGGTTCAGACACAAAGCAGTTGGGCAGTAAGAACACAACATGACTTCCAACACACACACTATAAATGTCAAATATTGTTCAAGTTCACACACAACCACAAATGTAGTGGACCTCAGATCTCAACATATGGAAAGGTCACACTGGGCATGCTCACACACTTTGATAAATGAGACATATGTCAGGCAACAAACCATGGAAAGCCTGAACTGGGCATGCTCACACACTTAGGCCATGTCTCAGTATAGCAGTCGGCCACACATATCTGGCATTTGTATGTGTTAAGCCAGGAACCTCCCACAATACAGCAATCTGCCCAGTGCACACAGTTAAATGACAACAGAGACATAAGTAATATACTGGAACCCTGCCATGATCAAACATCTTCCACAGATACACAAGTTGTTCATAGAAACAGGGAAAGCTATGGCAATAAAGACCTGCAAACAGTTTATCAGCAACAAATATTGTGCATCCCAAACATAAACATATGGGTTCAGAGGTCGATACAAGGCTGTTTGCCCTAGGGAATACATAAGCCTAGCCAGAGTGTATTTGGCGTCTGCCTCCCCAGTACAGTAGCTTACTGTGCCTCTGTAAAGTAGGTCACAGAAGGCACCGTTTAAGGCTAGTTTGCTGTGCCTCCGTCAAGCAGGGACACAGTGGAGATCCCAGGGGTTGAATTTGCAATGTCACATCCATGTGGCTGGAGTTTGCTGGAAGAGGGTTGGTGAGGGGCTATGTCTAACATTAATTGGGATTCACTTCCAGACTGAGGAGAGCCTTATCTGTAGTGTCTGGGCAATTTCACTGTCAAAACTTGCAAGTGATGATTTTGAGGGATTGAAGTGTCCTGCCAATACTGTTCAGAGATGTCCTCCCTCTGTGGGATATTGCTCTGTTATGTATTAGCTCACTCCTTCTGTTGTACAGCTTATATATGGCTGGTGTCAACCAGACAGGTCTCCTGTTGTGGAGGAGTCTTGGTTTTATTTGGGATAGCATGATCAATGAAAACCTGCAGGTGCTCATAGAATGCATTTGTAAAGGATTCCACAGATTGGGCTGTATTATCCTCCAGCATAGGACCTTTGAAGTATTCCACCCCAGTCTTCACAAGTGCAAAGTTTGCTTTTGAGAAATACTTTGTTAGCAGTGATTTCCTTGCCTGGGGGTGGGTATGGGATATGGACGTCCAGGGAAAGTTGGTTATGGTCATATCTTAACAATGGTGGTCTACCTCTGGTGTGGAACATAGAGTCCCCATGTTGGTGATGATCAGGTCCAATGTGTATTCCCCCTTGTGGCTGTGGTGACTGGTTCTGCCATAGCACATGGATTCACAAATTGTAGTGGCTGTAGGGTGATGTTGTTGAGGCCTGATTAGTTCCCCAGTCAATATTCCTGTACCTGAAGTTAACCACTGTAATGGCGTATGTGAACACCTTCATATCCTACACTGTTCCCAGAGAAGCCAAGTGTGGTTCCTGGATATGGGGGGGGGTGGTGGTCTGAACTACACACCAAACCAAAAGGCAGTTTTGCACAATGGTAGATGTATATGTATGGCCTGTCATGCTTAGTGCAGTGGTAACAACCCAGAGGTGTGTGTATCTGTGATGTATATGGATACACTCCCTGGTTGTGTTGTGTGTTACAAGTCCTGTGTTCATGAAGCATGGTATAAAACATAACCAGGCAGTGCTGATGTGCATATGTGACCCTGAACTAGGCATCTGTTAATGCATATAAATTATTCCCCATACTGAGGGATAGTAATATATTTACATACCTCTTTGTAAAAACTGATCTCAGCACCCTATAAATACTGCAGGAGAAGAAAAGCCATCCAGTAATGCGAATAGCTCGCTGTGCTAATGCGTCTCTCTCAAGTGTCATAACATAATTAGGTAGGGGTTTGAATCCTGCAAATGCTCAGTGTGTGTTGGGGGGCAGGGGGTGTGCATGTGTGCAATTCTCTTTGAAAGAAATGTCCCTTTTGGCAACTGGAATAACACACTACATGATGTCCATTCCTCTTTGTAAAGACTGATGATGTCAGCACCCTATAAGTACAGCAGGAGAAAAGAAACCACCCAGTAATGCAAATAGCGTGCTGTGCTAATGCGTCTCTCTCAAGTGAGTGTCATAACATAGTTAGGTAGGGGCTTGAATCCTACAAAAGCCATGTGTGTGTTTGTCACACAGTTTGTCAATGTGTGGTGGGTTTTGCTTTTATTATTGTATGACATATAATTATAACAGTAATTGCAATGCACACATCAGGTATGTGTGTGCCACATACAGATATGTACCTGTGACCTGCAATAGTTCCTATGTGGGTAGCCTGCCTCATATGAATACAGCTGTTACCTTTGCCAGCATGTGCTGCAGATTCCCAGACCGTACGCCATACATGTATGTTGATGACAATGCAGGCTACTGCATTGATCTGTGTCCTAGGCCAACTGGGTGACACACAGTCATGAAAGCTGTGATATATTAATGTGGGTGAGGGTTCATGTCTGGAGTATATGTCACACATGTTATAACACAGCAAAGTCTGTGAGTAATGGACATCCAGTGTAGGTGTATGGCAACTGTTGCTGATATGCATAAAGACACCTGCTTGCTTAGGCGATACACCAAGGGACTGCACAATACCTTTGGAAATGTGAATATCACAGGATAGACAAGAAAACACTTGTCCATATGTACACACCATTACCCGTTCTACATGATGGGTGCTGCTACCTACATGGTACTATTAGAATACTATGTTAAGTACATGCTGATGACAAAGTTACAGTTGTGTTACAGTAATAGAGCATGGCTTGGACAACAGGCATCTGTCTGTATGATACCCTTGTGGTGGTCATGTGTGTCATGTGCAGAATGCATTGTAGGCCACTGTATGCATTTCCAGTCATGGATGAACATATCCCTAGTGTGTTGGCATGTACGTGAGACTGCTATATGGCAAACAGTATTCTTCCCAGGGATGTGTGGGGCTCAGTAAGAATGGCTACATGGTATAGTGTAGTACTGCAGGGATATCACTGACACTGGGTTTCCTACATCTGTGTATCAGCTGAGGATACATCATGTAATAGGTTAATAGGTTCATACTAGGCTATCTGCCCTAGGGCAGTTATAAGCCTAGCCAGACTTTGTTTGGCTTTCGCCACCCATTTTAAATGAATTTTGCTATGGCCTTTTTCCAGGTTAGTATACTCTGCCTCTGTGTAACAGTGACAGAGAAGTGAGACGTTTGTGCTGAACCTGTCAGCAATGATGTTGGCAATGTATGTGGCTTACATGTATTCTTTGTCATTTAGGACTACTTCTGAGCATATCTGGGAATTCCCACCCAGATTCCTAACATAACTAAAGAAAGCCTTGTGATTATCCTTAGTGTCTTGTGCAATTATTCTCTTGAAGCTGGCCTTAGACGATTTTATGAGTGCCCGTATTTTGTTCCAAATACTGATCAGAGATGCCTTCCCTTTGTGGGATATTGCTCGATCATGTAGTAGCTACCTCCTTCTATTGTTTTATGTTATGTGGCTGGGGTCCACCAGAAAGGACGCCTGTCTTTGGAGGATTGGGTCTTGGTTATATTTGGAATTGCATGATCTGTGCATTCCTGAAGGTGTTAATAGAATGCGTTTATAAAGGATTCAGCAGTGTGGGCTGTATTTTCCACAGGCCCGGGGGCTTTGAAGGATTCCACCTCTGTCTCGGTTTTGTGGTGTGTGGAATATGCTTTAGACAACTTTTTCACTGTGGTTTTATGAGCAGGGGCTGGGGTTGGTATGTGAATATACAGTGAGATTACTCTATGCTCTGATCTTACCAGTGAGGGATACACCTCTGGTCTGGAGCATAGAGTCCCCAAGTTGGTGATGATCAGGTGCAGTATGTTTTCCCCTCTTGTGGGAGTGGTAACAAGTTGTTCCATAGCATTTGAGTTTATGAATTCTAGGAAACTTTGGCCTAGGGTGTTGGAGCTACAGTAATGCTCCCAGTCTATGTGTGGGTAGATGAAGTTGCCCAATATAATTTTGTTTGGAGAGACCTTCATATATTCATGTGTTCTTAAGTAGGCCAGGTGGGGTTCCTGGGTTTAGGAGGGTGGTTTGTAGCAGGTTATGAACTGGAAGGCAGTTTTACCCACTGTTAGTTGCACATGGATAGTCTGTGATGCTTCATGCTGTGGCACCAACCTGGGGGTGTGGGTATCCTGGACAATTATTGATACTCATCCCCTTTCATAGTTAGTTCCATGTTTTGGGGCTATAAAGCATGGTATGAGGTGTAACCTGGTAGTGCTAGGGTGCTCTTGGGAGCCTTGAACCAGGTTTCTGTTACTGCACAGATATCAACATTCTCCATGCTGAGTAGAGTTTGGACTGCATGCATCTTGCGGTTTAGATGTCTGGCAGTGAGTATCAATACTTCTAGTTTCTTATCCCTTGTGATACCTATGTAGGTGGGTTTGTGTTTTGAGCCTTACCACCAGAATGCAAACCATTGACATTGGTAAACCGTATGACCCACAGCATACTGTCAAACCATGTCATACATACATGTGACCCCAGGTGAGACATATGTGTAGTACAACACAAAGTGGCCACCAATATGAACTACAATGTATTAATACTGTGTCACATGGTGCATGTCACCCTTGCCATGTGTGCACTACGCATCTACATGCAGAGAATGCAACTCCACCTTGTTCACAAATGTACACCTGCAACTGTGTGCTGCAAACATCACACATGTACTGTCCAGTCCACAACACATGCAGGCACAGGTACACACAACTGCCATGTGCACATGTGCAGACATTACACTTTGGAATTAACACTGGTGTATAAAAAACTACAATGACAATCATAGTGTTAATGCATCAGGCATGCTGGGATATACCCACAATGATATCATTACACTGTACTGTGAACAACATGATAATATTACTACAGTGCTATGTAGTCACCCTGTGCATCAGCACCATGCTATCCTGTTCCTGCATCAATGTTACAGATTGCAGGAGGTGGCACAGTTTCATCATATGCACAGGGTGTGTACTTGGTTTTCTAGAGTCTGCCATTGACACATCCAATCGACATGTATGTGTGTGTATGTTAGTGAGGGACAACAGTACAACATGGGGCAATGTTGATGCGGTGTGTGTGTGTATGTGTTAGCCCTAGGTGTTAGCATTATGCATGTGTGTATGCATACACACAGTTCCACCACATGGCTGCCATGTACGGGTGTTTGTGGACAGCCACAGACTGTACCTGCCAGGTCATAGAGATCACTGTCTCTGGCCACGGACATGGTACCTGTGCCTGGCAGGGGTGCTACGGACAGTATCAGGTACTAAGCCAGACTGGGTACTGTCATCAGAAGCAGTGGGTTGCTGACTGGACACATGTCCCTGCTGGGACTGTCCAGAGCCACGTGCACGTGGTCTTCTAGGACGGTCTGATGACAGCACAGACCCAGCATTGCTGGGGCTGGTACTGGCACTGTAGGAGCGGCTGCGGGTTTGTTGTCATCCGCGATGACTGCCAGCTGCTGATGTTGTTGGCATACGTCCACGTCAATGCCTCAATCATCCTGCATTGCCCTAGCTCATGGACATGAAGTTGTGGAACAGATCTAATGTGTCCCCCCAACGTCTATCACTGACCTCGCCGACAGTACGGATGGCAGCCGCAACATCACGCATAGTATCATTCATAGCAGTGCGATGTGCTCTAAGCTCCCTCAGACCCTGTCTGGTGTACCGTTCCATACATGCCTGTGCCTGCATTACAGCCCGGAACATAGCTGAGGTTGAAAGACCTCTGTGGGCACGTCTGACAGGGGCAGTACAACCACGGATGCTCCCACGAGAACCCCTGGACATCTGCCTGTGTGGTACCATGTCAGGACTCTGGCCATGGATGCTGTGAGGGGATGCATGTGCCACTGATACCATATTACCCTGGTCAATGCCCACTGTATGCTGTCCCTCAGCTAAAGACATTGGTGACAATGGATTTATCGGCAAGATGACTGTGCACATTGATGGGGTTGACTGCTGTGTACTGTCGATTGGCTGACCAACAGCAGACCCTGTCACACCTCCCTGTGCCGTTACATATGTATCATTATTATCACTATCACCAGCAGTGGCTTCAGGTTCCCTGCTGCACGCCAACAGAGCAACACCAGAACCTGTGAGAGGAAGACAGGAAACACAGTTTACAATGTGTACACAATGTTACCACACATGCACACACATGCACACATGCACACATGCACACGGGCACACATGCACACGGGCACACATGCACAAAGGCACACATGCACACGGGCACACATGCACACATGCATACGGGCACACATGCACACATGCACATGGGCACACATGCACAAAGGCACACATGCACACAAGCACACAGGCACACATGCACAAAGGCACACATGCACACGGGCACACATGCACACATGCACACATGCACACATGCACACAGGCACACATGCAGAATGGCACACATGCACACGGGCACACATGCACACATGCACATGAGCACACATGCACAAAGGCACACATGCACATGGGCACACATGCACATGGGCACACATGCACAAAGGCACACATGCAGACGGGCACACATGCACACATGCACACGGGCACATGGGCACACGGGCACACATGCACACATGCACACAGGCACGCATGCACACGGGCACATATGCACTCATGCACACATGCACACATGCACACTCCTCAGTACAGCAGATACAAATACACACACACCTGCAATCCAACACATGCACAATACTGTTTGCGGGTATTATTAGTATTAATATTATTATTACTATTAATAGTATTGTTATTACACACTCACCAGCATGGATTGGCTGCATTGCTGTTACTCCAGAGGGACCTGCACAAATAATAAAGTTATTGTCAGTGGCTACAACTGTGCCATTGATACTGTGAGTATACTACAGTACAGTAGTACAACAGTTGGCTTTCACAGGTGTAGTGATGCTATTCAGAATATAAATCTTGCACAAGAATAGGCAGGATAACAGCTACACACACAGTACACATCTCACACATGCATAAACTACCAGTGCAGAGAACAGTCAACTACAGATATGGCATGTTACCTGCACACTCCATGTCCACATGCTGGGTGGCTCCGGCCTCCATCATGACACATGTCTGTGGATGTTGTTGTTGTTGGCCTGGAGCCACAACACTTAGGAGTAGCTCCTCCACTCTGGTGAGGGGGGGTGGATAGGTATCCCACCACCTGTGGCAAGCTGTTGTCTGTGGATATCAGACGCACGCTGCCGGGCATTTCTAATTAAATCACTGCAGTGATGGCATACCTGCTCATATGTCTGGTTATGCATGCCTATGTCATTTATCCAATGGACAAGGTCTTGCCACAGTGCAGCCCTCTCCTGCTGGTTCTGGCTGGTCCTGGAAAACAGTGTATTGAAATCCCGCACCAGGCTCTGGTGTATCTCCTCATCCCTGCAGCTGAATAACATGGGTTATGGTGATGCACCATCGCCCTGGAAGGAAAAGATAAATATGTGAGCAAGTCATATGGCACACATAATACTCTACTGTACTGATATCACTGAACTGCCATATATAGCATCTGTCTGTCTATCAGGGGATACACATGTACATTACCACATATCAGTGCTCAGCCTACAACTGTGTGACAGTGCCTGCCACACTCCATACAACAAACTAGAATACACCAGCACTCAGCACACTGTTTGAGTTACACTGCACAACCTCACACTGGGGGTATGTATCAAGCTACTGGATGGAGAATATTATCATCCCATGCAATGCATGCAATGCACATCTACAGTTTCACTGGTAATCCACCCTAGTCTTTGCTGCCATACCCCTACCTACATCACAGTCGTACACAGGGAACTACTGCACAACATATGGCAATCTAGTATGTTAGTATCCCAATAACTGACACATCTTTCTCTGGCCTCACACCAAGGACACAGACTACCATGACAGACACAAAGTCACGCTGAGCAATCACACTATTACAGACCTTGCACACAGTCAGTGTCACACTCATTCCACCTCACATAGTTGGTATTGCACTGAGTACATATGTGTGTGTGCATTGTGTCATAGGTAGGTACTATGCTATTGGCCCTGGGCCTACGGCAGCATAGCCTTATGCTACCCTGCCCCTTGGGACACATGTAATGTGATTGTACTTGCTCCTGTCAAACAGTTACACAGAAGTGACTCACACAGCATATTACCTATCTCCATAACATTCATCAGGGGTATGTCTGACATCTACTAATGAGGAGCCTTGTTTGTTAATGCTGGGTGGTTTAGTCCAGGGTATGGCATATTTGTGGATATCAAAGGGGCGGCTATTGTACACTTGTTTCCCATGTTCGCTTCTGACACCTCCAGTAGTAGGCAGGCAACCACCTATGTGGTAGTTAGTGGTTAAAGTGTTTTGGAATGGGGTATGGTACTCCTGTATCCATACTGGTGTTCAGTCCATGCCTTGGTCACCAGGCAGTTGTTGCAATTCATCTCCCCCATGTCCCTCTCTCACTATATATATATATATATATATATATATATATATATATATATATATATATATATATATATATATATATATATATATATAGATAGATAGATATATTCATATACATACATATCTATAGACATTCATATCTATCTGTATATGTGTATGTATCTATATATATCTATATATGTATGTGTTTATTACATCTATATGTATATACATATTCTATCTATCTATATATGTCTATCTATCTATACATACCTCTTTATGTACATATACATATATATATATATATATATATATATATATATATATATATATATATATATATATATATATATATACACATACACACACACATACTTATAAACATCCATTGCTGTACAACTACATGCACATCTTGGCACATAGAATGCCCACCTTTCATGGTGGGGATGTCAGTTCTGTAACAGTTGTGAGACATACCATTCTGTAATGATATTGCACAGTGTTGTGCAGTATGCATTATGCTGTCCTCAGGCCGTATAGCTGTAGCAGGCCTCACTGGCTCTGTCCCACAGAAGTTCACCACCACATGACATATACCTGCACTGCATGCTGTTTTCAATGCCACACACTACAACCTACATTGATATGTGCACATAGCAACCTTCAACTACATATGTATGTCCAGCCTTCGCTAACGGTTGCAGTATGTCCCTTGCCTATGCACATCTTCATATACATATAGATACAGACTGCTGACGCATATGGAGGGTTCACAGTATGTAGATCTATCATGTATCTCTAACAGCTTTTTAAGTTTGGCTGGCTGGCTGGATGCCTGGCTGCCTGGTTGGCTGGGGGGGGGTGCCTGGATGGCTGGCTGGCTTGCTTGCTGGCTTGCTTGCTTGCTGCCTTGCTTTTATTTTTTGGTTCTCTGTCTGTCTGTCTCTCTCTCCCTCCAGTCGCTGCAATGAAAGTATTGCATGTGTGGACTGGCAGTACAGGCTGCTTTTGTAGGTATCTGCACATGTGCATGTGATGGCCTCTGCACCAATTGGTGGCCAGCATTTACTAATTGCATGCAGCCTGCTGTGTGGTAATTGCAGTTCAAACTGTGATTTCAGGACACTGCTATAAAATGTTAGGCTAGGTAGGCGTAGGCCTTTCAGTTTTGCAAGGTGGGGACCATGCTGGTTTGCTGTGGACACTGTTGTGTCAGTCTGAAGGTTGGTATGTCTCTCATATCTAAGGCTGTGTTGTAGCCACTGAAATGCATGTTGTACTGAAACCTGACTGTTGCTTCTTCCAGTTCATTCTTCTCAGTGTATATGTTAACTCACACCTGCTAATGCTAACACTGTTTACATGAGAGTATGTACTTTCCTGTGGGACTTGTGGATTAACTGGTATACAACTTTAGTTCTTGGAATGTGTTGCTATGGCTTCCCTATTTTCCCTTTACATTCACTCCTTGAAGGCCTGGTATTTCTCTTTACTGGAATGTGTTGCTATGGCTTTCCTATTTTCCATTTACATTAATTCCTTGTAATGCATGTTATATTTCTTTCAGCAGTAAATTCATATATGTTTTCTGTGGTTTAGTAGCACTGCATGCAGTCTGGTGAGGCCAAGGTCTGAGGTTTGACACTTATGAGGGTATCTTATTTTGCTGCTGAGCAGTAGTAGGGCCTTGTATTTTGTACTAATAGTTATGAATATCAGGCACATGCAGTGCTTGTAAACTGCTATACTGTCCTTAGTTTGTTAGATGGCTACATCCTTTGATATTTCTGTGTTGTACTCCTACATGAGGGTGTGCTTGTGGAAGTAATTCTACAGCTATTTGCAGAGTGTGTAACAGCAGACAGGCTGATATGCTGGTGTGTTTCTGACACTTGCAAGCCTCAGATACTCTCAGGTATATATTTGAGCAGCCTCGAGGAAAGATACATATCAGTGGGATACACCCGTGATATATTTCAGGTATTCTGTAGTTGTGACTGTGGGGACTGTGTGTGTTTTGAGCATTTGTATTACTACACCATTTCTGACATGCAAGTAGTGTCTACTTTAACTTATTGATGGTGAACATTACGTGGGATTCCTCACCTTTCTGCCTACTGTTAGTACATTTCACAGGGAGTCAGTGGGGCACAGGTAACATTTTTTGACAAATCAAGGACATCCCTGTAAATCAGTCACAGTTGGGATGTCTGGCCTCATACCTATTCAAATATGGTGGTGTTTATCCTGCTCTGATACTGTGTGGGGTTTGTAAGGTGCTACTGTAACATTATTAACTACTAGCATGGCTGTTTCTCTTATCACACTCATGTAATGCAATTCCACAGAATTGCCACTAAACATACAGGGAGCAAGCTTTATGTAATGGCCTTCCTATATTTCCTTTACATTCACTCCTTGTATTTCATGATATATTCCTTTCAGCACCATGTTCTTGTATATCTGATGTGGCTCAGTGGTAATTCATGCAGACTAGTGTTTCCAAGGTCTGGGGTTCGAGACTGACAGGGGTATTTTATTTTGCTGATGAGCAGACTACAGGCCTTGTCATACAGAGTGACTAAGGCACTTTTAAGCAGTTGTAAGCGGGTTTGAGCTGGTTTGCGCGATGCTCACACATGCGCACAGTCGCTTAGCTATGCGCACACTTGCTTAGCTAAGCGCACAGAAGCGCACACCCGCTGACTACTGCTTTATAGTGCTTACTCTCGCTAACACCCGCTCTAATTTCTTTTAAAGAAAAGAAAATGGGGAGATAGGAAAGTGGTGAAAAAGGGGGCACAAATAGAGTAGGACAGTAGGAAAACAAGCTTGGGATTTGCAGGAAGGATGTAGGGAAGGCCCATAGCTGCCCATTTCTTTATCAGCAACAGCTGTGCATATGTGTGTAATTTGGTGTGAAATTTGAAACCTTCCACCCCTGAGAGAGGGGTGAGGACAACAAAATATGTTGTACAGCCAATTTTAATTATCAGTTAACATGTCCAGCAGACATGTCTGCATAATGGGCAGCTATGTATGGGGCGTAATTTTTTTGTGGGAACAGAGTGCCCTTTTTTATTTTTATTTTTTCAGGTGAGAGTGGAATGTGAGGTACAGGAAGTAGGTATATTTGAGGAGGTAGGTTTGGGAGGTTAACAGACAAGACAAACAAGATGCATACAGGGGCGGAGTATGACACATGTGGGGGGAAACACAATCGATGGGGACTGATGTTTGGATATCGCGAGCCCATGAGCCCACATATGGCAACAGTGGAACTGAGATCCCCACCCATGGGCAGTTACCACTGCGCCTTCACTGCCCAGGATGGGGCTGTGCTGGGGGCTGTATGGGACGGGCAGGCACAACCGTGAGTTGCGCCACCCTTGCCTCAAGCTGGTGTAGGGGATCAAGCACAGAACGCCTGATCTCGCTACGCACCACAGACTGGACACTATAGAGGGTGAGTGGACGTTCTCCTCCGGCCACGCTTGCAGAGGGGGACGAGCCCCATCCCCTGCAGCGCTTCCACCCAAAGGTGGCACAGGGCCACCAGAGGAGGTTTCAGCCTGGGCACTGGTGCCAGGTGCACTCGCCAGCTGAGGTGGGAGAGGTGGGTCCGCTGGAACCTGCCTTCCCTGTTTTCCTATGTTTAGCAGTATTTTATGACATTTTGGGTTAGTAACAAACAACACCATTCAAAATTAGTTGTAACAGCATGCATCAGTATTCCCATTAACCAAACACCCATGAATTCCGAACATTGAACAGCAAGCATAACACATGCATATTTAGAATAACAGTACACATTCCAACAGCATGCAGGGTTGATTGGTGGCAACAGGCCTTCAGGTTTGGATATGTGAACAGGGCACATGCATCAACATACATGCAGATATGTATGAACCAACAGGACAAATGTCCATGGGAATTAATTGTGTATACACATACCCAGTTTGGTGTGGAATGGCATCATTTGTGAAAATAGGGTAGGGTGACGAAATATTACATTAACAACTTAAACTTACAGTTTCCTATATGTAACCTTAGGAATGTTGGTGATGGAATGTTACTGCTACATTAATATACATTCCATTGTTATTCATACATGTTCATATCTGGCTGTGTTCAGGTACAGCATCCTGCTACATTTGATTTATATGGCTCTAGACAACTGTGGATGTTCAGTATTTCATACAACCATACTATCTCCATATTGCAAGAGTACAGCAACATATCCAAATTGTGGGACAGACACATTCCAGGTTCAGTACTTTATTACACACATTTCACTCTTTGGTTGTGGCTGTCTCATTCGTTTCATTATGTACTGACTGCAGTTTAACTTTATTCCAGACTAATTACAGCTTTCTTGGTAGATTCATACCCTCTTTCTCGCACTCTCACTTGTTTTATTTTTACATTTCAGGATGGTACTTAATTCTAGGCATTATTAACATTTCTTACTGGGTTACAACAATCCTTTCCAACTGACTCACTTATTTCATATGGCAGATTTTAAAAGGGATGTATTTGGCACGTGTCTATCCTTTGTTGATTGATTACCACTAATTTTCAGGCTGAAGCAGTTATCTGATATTACAATACAGGTGGAGACTCTCTATTTGAGACTTGTTTAATGTTTATTTCTGGATTACAGGCTGCATCACTTATCTAATCTTACAGTACTAGCAGAATCTTTCTTCTAGGCTTATTTGAACTTTATTAATATGTAACAACACTGAACTCTTTTACAAGCTGTCTCACTTATATTCCATAACAATTCCAGCAAAATAATTACTAACCTGCCTGGTGGCGCAACCTCACCAGCCTATCAGCATAGGCTCGCTGATTCATGGAATGGACACCTGCAGCTGTAATATAAATTATGTAATATTGGAACATACATCTCCATACTATAGGCTAGGATAATTTCTTACATACTTAATTACATGGATACTTACTCAGTAGTGGGGCGTTGGGCATTTGCTGGGCCTCCTGGATCCAGCGGTTCAGCTGATCCTGCTTACATCTCTTCAGGTCCGCATGGTGGTGATGGACCTGTTCACTAGTCCTTGGAATACCTGTTGCACTGGTGAGATCATGTGCCAACCGGTTCCATGCCTCTGCCTTGTATGCACCCCAGTGAACCTGGCCCTGCATGAATTGTGCCTCATGATCATGGACTAGGAGCCAAACCATATATTTTGACTCCTCAACACCCCACCTCTGTGCTCTAAAGTGACTTCCCTCTCCTGCACCAGCCATCCTGACTGCAAATGGGTATCACAATCAGTTATGCTGTGTATTCCCGCCTATGGGGCTTGTATATGCCCGTTTTCCCACACTTATCTGTGATTGGCCATTTTGGATATTTATCAGATTAAATAAACCTGCTTTGTCATGCTTCTATTTCCATTCATTCCTATATATATGCCAATACTGCATTTCTCAGTACAACTGTCATGGCTTAGTGGTTCAGTACTTTGACTATGGTGCACAGTATCCTGAGTTCGAGCTTGGGCATTGTTTTTTTATTTTACTACTGTCTAGACAGGCTAGGAGGTGTGTCTGTGTAAAGGCGGCTTTGATACAGCTTGCTCAACGTTGCCCACCGGTGAGCTGGTTGGCGTGGTGCGCAGCTCCGCGCAAACGGCTTACGCTGGGTAACGCATTATTTGGCTATGAGCATTCATATTACGCTGTGTGAAACATTGCTCAACTATGGGCACTCATTTTAAGCATGTGAAAGTGCTGCTCAAATCCGGGCACTCATATTACACCTGTTAAACCGCTGCTCATCTGAGGGCAGACATATTAAGCTTGTTACAGCGCTGCTCACCTATGGGCACTCATATTAGGCTTCTTGAAGCCTTGCTCAGCTATGGGCACATAATCTCTTTTTTATATTTCATTGTGTCAGATTTCTTCAAAAATACATGGCCCATTTCATTACATTTTACTCAAATTATAGTTATATATATATATATATATATATATATATATATATATATATATATGTCAGGGGATTGTTTAATGCTTATTTAACTAAAAATAGAGAATGATGTTGTGGGGGCTCGAACCTTGACTACCTCCTCTTTCGCCAACGTCTCTACTGCTACGCTATTGCTACTTGGCTTAATTTGCATACTTAGATCTTATATGCTTTTCACTGTCTGCTAACTGTGGCTAAGCGGAGGGCATACCCATGCAAACGAGCGCAACTACGGGAAAACATTTTGGAAATTAAAAAAAAATTAAACTGTTATTTTTCCGTTTTACATTACAGTTGGGTTTATAGTCTGTGGGGGCATGTGTGGTGTTGTGTTCCTTGACATTTCCACGGACTCGCTCGTGGGAGTTTACTTTCAGGACTCTGACTCTTCTGGGGGCGTGTCCCTTTGCAGAACTCGGCATTCGGACACGCCCCCTACTTTCCTACACGGACCGTGTTAGCCTAGGGTATGATTCAGCTTGCCCTCATGAATATGCATGGCATGCTGACGTCATACCGTTAGACTGCAGCCTCCATGTAAGACATATTAACTCTTACACGGAGGTTTTGTGAATCCTGCTCAAAGTTTTATTATGGCATATTAGGATATAGGAGTATTTATTGTGTACTCTTTACATTTATGATGTCAAGTTTAAGATATTCAACTTGATATTAATAATTCTAGTTGCAGTAGCTGGATAGTTCAAATGCCATCCTGAACTGGGAAAGTAGAGTTGTTACTGTGTTGCGGAGCTGAGTTCTCTGGGCTGCTCCTTCAGCTGCTAGTGTCTTATCTTCTAGATATGTGTAATTATATCCAACAAGATACATTTTGTAATTTACTGACCAGTTAATTGATACATTTACTTCAGATTATTTTGGACTGCAACCAAGAGGAACATTAACAAACATGTTGGTATAGTTATCTTGATAGTTGTTTGGGAGTATTCATTGAAATGGTGCATTTACTGATGTTTAGCTTGCAAGAAATGCATGTAACAAGACATTTCATTGTACTGAATAGTTATTTAACAAGACATTAGCTGTACAACCAAGACAATAATACACGTTTCATAACCTACTTTTAATACATTTTCCTTCTGAGCTACATAAGTCCAATGTACATTTACAATTGTGCTCACTTGGACATGTATAATTTTGGACCACTTAAACCTGTGGACACAGTTTTAGTATAGTACATCAAAGAGTAATTATTCTGCAAACTCTTTACATACATAATGTATGTGTGTATATATATATATATATATATATATATATATATATATATATATATATATATATATAAACACACACATACACACACACACACAACCATATCGACAGTACTTCTTCTTTTGGACAGTTGTGTTTTAAAGAATATCCTGCATGTATAATGCCGCATTCAATAACCATAAAGCAGCAATGGTGTTTACACAGAAAATGTGACTCCATAATCTTTTGCAGAGAGAAAGAATTTTGTGGAGTCATCTTGCTTGTATACATTGCTTATCAGAACAACTTTAAGGAGTCTGAGCTATGATATTGCTTTGAAGCTGAGAGACACTGTTGTGAGAATCTGGACACTTGCATATGTGTATGTCTGAGGATCGTACTTAAGTACATCACAGTTCCTTAGAACCATAATTACAATTTCTTTTTGTAAATCAAGTACAGAAATGTGCACCAAAACGCCAGTGTGATATATTAAGCACTAAGTGCAACACTCTGCACTAATATACCAGTGTGAGTCTAGTGAGTGAAATACACCACTTTGATAACATTCATTGAAATGCACCATGTTTTAAGTACCAGTATGATGCACTCTACTATCTGCACACAGCACCATTGCTGCCCTGTGCAGCACACCCTCTAGCAAGGCAGGAAAAATAAAATTAGACACGCCTATAAATACAGTGGCGATATGCATTTCTTACATGTGGGCATTATCCTGTTCTTTACAAAAAGGGTTATACAGTCACTCACTCATATATGTGAATGGATGAGGAGAGTATCCGCAATATAGAAAAATATGGGTTATACCTTCTGTCATTTGTAGGTCATATTGTGAGCCCAGTCCCCAGATGTCAAGCAGTCTTTTTATTTATTTCCCTTATGTCCTGATCCATGCAATACAATGTCTGGTATTGTAGTCCTTAGCAGATGGCCAGTCTCCTGTGTGAATTGGTAGTCTGGAGTATCAGGTCCCTATCAGTCAACCAGTACAGCGGGTACACATTATTATATGATATATGGATAACTGCAGAACATGAGCAGTTGCACACGATAAACATACTATACTTTTTATATATACAGCGAGATAGGAGCAATAGACTAAAGTCTCAATAGCAGTCAACCAGTAGTATGCATGAATATATAGTTGAACATATAAATATCTTGAGGTCTCCAAGCAGTGAAGCTTTTCAGCTTGCACTCTACTCTCTTAGCGCTCGACCAATCCATTTTGAGCTCACTATATATATATATATATATATATATATATATATATATGTAGAGAGAGAGAGAGAGAGTATAATAGATGTGTAATGATTACTATGTGTAGAAATATGATTTTGTACAAATAAAGCTTCTTCTAGGGTGTTCTTTCTATATTAATGAACAAAGCCTTGGTTCACATGTTACTACACATGCCCTGAGTACTTCTGTATTTCCTGTTTTGAATGTAGATACCTTGTGCACTTCTTTGTTAACTCAGGACTAGAGATGGCTGGTCAGTCCATAAGGCTATTCTATCAGTCAGAGACTCTCTACAGGTATGCATTCAACAGGTTGTCCATGATATTTTGAACTACACCCACAGTGTGTCACACAAAGCACCATCCACAAAATCAGGGGTGCATATAATCACCAAAGAATCACTATGTTAGTATACCACCAAAGCCATGTAAGGTGAGATCTACATAGAAAGGGAGCACATGTAATCACCTAGACATTGTTTTGCTAATACAATACACTGAGTGATGCCAGGCATAGTAAACACATAATGTTAATGAAAAGGATGCTTTAGCCTCAGTGCTGTGATACATTACATTACCACTGGATAATGTTAAGTATACAAGCTGTTTTTTCTGACATGTATTGCATAACAATACATGATGAGTATAACTAGGAAAGAAAATGTTGCTTTTGTATTTCTGAAATTATAACGTGTGTCATGTCATGGTAATGTCGACATGTCACAGCAACATATACAGGTACACTGCATGCTATACTGGCAATTTGTCAGTTCTCAAACCCTTATTAGTCACAGCTTCACTGGTAACAAGCCATAGTTGTTATCCCATAGAAAAACAAATACAATATGTTGAATGCTGATGACACTGCCTTCAAGTATGCATCACAATTAACATTGACTTGTAACAAATCGTTTTAAGCTGCTTTTGATAATTTTCAAATGTGGCTAACACCTGGTTCAAACTAAATAGAAAGAAAACCAATGTAATGTTTTATTTTACACCCTGGCAAGTAGTTTATCAATATTTGACAAAGATGGAACACTGTTTGAAACTATTTCCTCTTTTAAACTTCTTGGGGGTCACTTTTGACCCTAACCTAAAGTCCGTCATCCATATCACCAAGATAATTAAACAAAGTGCAAAGTGGGATTACAATATCAAGTACATAAATTTCTCTCCACTCAATCAAAGCTAGCTACTGCCACCGCATTCTTATTAATCACCCTTTTCTATTGCTCTTTGAGTTTCACTAATTTCTCTGACTCACTCACTCTCAAATTTCAGACTTATCTGTGTTTCTCATTTTGCATCAATACAGTCTCAAAGAGCACACTATGTCATTTCATTCAGGTCATATAATTGGCTTGACTTTCCCAGCAAAATCGTCCACACTAAGCTGACCGCTGATGACTGAGTCCTGTACCACACAAACAACTGCTCACCACTGCAGCCAATCATACTTTGCTGTACTATAAATCATCACTTCAGGTCCACTAACAAACGGTACACTACCCGTATTCACTCCCACAATAAACATGGAAATATCTTCACTCCAAAATACATATGTATCAAAACAACACTATTTACTATAGTCTCTGCCAACACCATGATAAAACAAGTAAACCAGACAAAATTACTGGGTGTCAGTGCATAGATGACCACTTGAAATTTGATCACCATCTATCACATATGGTTAAAAAACTCACCAAAACTAGGTACATTACACAGAGTACAAACCTACCTCACTGACATAGCCAGAAGATGTATAACATCTACTCTTTTGTTGCCATCATTCCTCTGTGCTCCTTCAATCTTTCATAAATCTCCTTCAATCTTTATTAAATTTCAAGCTCACACTGTCCATACTTGAGCAATGTTATAGTAATATAGCCAAATTTGCAGTAAAATATAACAATTTAACACACCACTGCCTAGCCCTCAGAGAATTAAACTGGTTAGGGCTACCACATCACCTACCCCTTTCTAATCTAACTACAATACACAGGCATGTCTATAAGCCAGAAGGCTGCCCAGCCCTCAACAACTTAATAAAGTACCCCTGCAACATAATTTTACTTTCTAAGGAAAATTCACTAATCACTATTATCAAATTAGATTACCCCCAATAGAATTTTATACTCCAGGAAAAAAATCACTAATCGCTATTCCCAAATTATCATATACTGAAGGTTACTCTTTGTAACCAAACAGTGTAGCTAAACTATGAAACCACATTGTGCTATCACTGAAATCTATTCAGAATGCAAACTCATTCAAAGCACAACTTTTATTTCACCTATCATGTCAATGGATCTGCTCCTATAGATTTCCGGGGTAAATGCGACTATTATCTTCAGCTTGCCATATTGTCAAACCATTTATCTTCTTTTAGAATCCTGTACCACACAACCACTCTTCACCATTGCACAAATAATTTTAATAGCATTGCCCAGATATAATATTTTTGTCACATTGCTCATCCTCATCTCTATATAGGTTCATAGGTTCATAGGTTCATACTAGGCTATCTGCCCGAGGGCATTTATAAGCCTAGCCATAGTTTTGTGGCTTACGCCACCCCTTAGTTTGGAGAAACTATGCCCATTATTTAGCTGTGCCTCTGTCGAGCAGTGACACTGAGGTAACCCCAGGGGTGTATCTGCGATCTCCCATCCATTGGTCAAGATTCCTCTTGAACAAGGCCAGCGAGGTGCTCTGCCTCACATAAACCGGGATTTTGTTCCACAGCATAGGGAGTCTTTGGGTGAGGAATCTATCCCTCCAGCACATCCTATTAATAACCGTGTCGAGGTTTAAGTCACCCACCCTTGTGGCTCTGAGGGATCTAGATTTTTTGAGATGAAGCATATTCATCAAATCTGGGTTTGACATGGCCTTGTATGTCAGGCATAGGTCACCTCTGAGTAAGCGGTACGCAACTGAATATAACTGGAGTTCTTTCAGTCGTGCAGCATAAGACAGATTTTTGAGACCCTTTATCCTTTTGGTGAGGAACTTTTGTGGCCTCCAGCTGCTGCAAGTGTCGGGTCAGATACATTCCGAATGGGGCATTGTACTCGATCATTGGTCTGATGAGTGATGAGTATAGGGAGACTATGACTTCCCTTGATCTAGATGTGAATCCCTTCATGATAAGGTGGGCAATGTAGAAGGTCTTCCTAACTACTTTAGCAATATGAGTGTCGAATGAAAGGCTACTGTCAACCTGGGTTCCCAGGTCCCTAATAACTTCTTCTGTGTTCAGGGGATTGCCACCTATATGGTAGCTAGGGGTAACCTTATTTTTCCGAAGGGTATGACTATGCATTTCATGGCATTTAACTTGAGGCCATGGCTCTGGCACCAGTTATCCGTTTCTGTGAGACCCTTCTGAAGGATATCTGTGTCGGATGTGTTCTCAACCACGGCGCCCAGTTTGCAGTCATCTGCGAACTTTGTCAGCCATAACCCTCCTGTGTTTGCTTGTACTTCAGAAAAGTAGATGCCAAACAAGAGTGGGCCCAGGACTGAGCCCTGTGGGACACCACTTGTGACAGGCTTAGAGTCTGACATGGCGCCAGCAACTCTGACCCTGTGGGTTCTGTCACTCAGCCAGTTTGCAACCCATCTTGTAATGTATGGGTTTACATTTAAGTTGATGAGTTTTTCAATGATACCCGAGTGGGGTATTGTATCGAAAGCCTTCGCCAGGTCTAGGTAGGCTGTATGGACTGCCTTTCCCTCGTCAATGGCCTTGGTGACTGTTTCAAAAAAGTCAACCAAGTTTAAAATGCATGAACTGCCTTTGACAAAGCCAAACTGGGTTGGATCCAAAGTCTGCAAATTCCCTATGTCTTTATTTATGAGATCCATTATGATCCTTTCCATGGCTTTGCAGATCAGGCTTGTCAAGCTAATGGGACGGTAATTTCCAGGGTCGGTGGAGGCACCGCCTTTGTGGAGTGGGACCACAGTCGCTGTGCCACTCCTGGATGTATCCGGAGGTGAGACTAAGATTAAACAGCTGTCCTAACTGTGGGTTTAATTCCTCATTGAGTTCATGGAGCACACAGCCGGGGACACCATCAGGTCCCATGGATGCTGTGTTCTTTGCCTTGAGAGAGCAGTTCTCACCTGAGCATTGGAGATGTTTGGGGGCTACAATCATTTGGTATAGATATCTCTTCTTTAGGCGGGGAGGGTGGGGAGAAGTTTGCACTGAACCTGTCAGCCAGCATGTTGGCAATGTCTGTAGGATCAGTAATCTTCACATCATTTTGAACTAATTCTGAGCATATCTGGGAGTTTCCTCCTAGGTTTCTGACATAGCTAAAGAATGCTTTATGGTTGTCTTTAGAGTCCTTAGCTATTTTTTCTCAAAATTAGCTTTGGATGATTTTATGAGAGCTCTTAGCTTTTTACTTATAGTGATCAGCGGTGTCTTACCTTTTAAGGATTTTGCTCTATCTTGTAGTAGCTTTCTCCTTTTATTGTAGAGTTTGTTTATGGCTGGGGTCCACCAGACTGGACGCTTGCCTTTGGTACAAAGAGTCTTTGTTTTGCTTGGGATTGCCTGATCCATGCAGCCCTGCAGGTGCTGGTAGAAGGCATTTGTAAGTGATTCAGCGGTTTGAGTAATGTTAACCGCCGGCTCTAATGTCTAATATAAACCTTATTATATGCATCCTCATCAGTATATGTCTAATACAAACCTTATTATATACATAATTGTCTCTAAACCTGCTTTACTCCTCATCTCCTAACTATAATATCAGCATTTTCTGCCCTACCTAGTTTTTTCTCTCATCTCAGTTTCTTTGTGTCTCAGCAGTAATCACGTGATCTATTATTATCTGTCTGAAAAATCCACTAATTCACCTCTCCAGATGTTCAACATCTACTAATTCATGAACATCTTTTTTATTGTTATAGCTACTTGCACTTTCATATAAACATAATTTAATTAGCAAATGTATGTGTAATTATTAATGTATGTTATTTAATGTCTGTGTATATATCTATCTATCTATATATATATTACTGAATCTACCTTTAAAACTGTTTGAAATATGTTGGAGAGTTTCTTCTTATGACTCCATTGAACAGTTTTTTTTACTAAACTCAGTCAGGCAAACCCAGTAAATAAAAGCAAAAATAAAAAATAAAAATAAATAAATAAACTAATCTAATTTGAGGACTATAATACTACTAAGTTGTAAGTGTATTCCATCGGCTATAAAGAATGATTTTCGTGTATGTCCAATTATATCACTGCCTTTTGTTATGCTACACAAACTGGAATCAGTAAGTAATCCTGTAAAATGTGTTATGTTTCAAAGGCTTGTTACTGTTTGTAATACTTGTCTATATAATGGCATCTTTGATGCATTACCATAACCTTCTGTAAATGGGGATTTTCTGCCAAGGTTTCTGTAGAATATGGGATTCTTGCTTGCTTGCTTGGACTATACCAGTAAACACATGCAGATAAATAAAAAAATGAGAAACTAAAATGCTATGGTAACTGCCTAGTATCTCCATATGGCACCTATGTACATGTGACATTTCTAAGGGTATTCCAACTTAAATAATGCCATCAGATATGGGCAGCCATTATGAATTGCAGAAAGACAGTATTGTTAAGATACTGATATGAGTGTTATGGCATAATGCATGCTTGTGATATGGCTTTAACATACACAAGGCTTCTAAATGTGACTGCCAAACAAATTACTATGCTGTGTCATATATATATATATATATATATATATATATACACACATATATATATATATATATATATATATATATATATATATATATATATATATATATACATACATACACATCAGTGAATCCATACAAGTATGACATTTATGCATCTATGAAAATTGTGCATCTCTGCAGGCAATTATGTTAAGCCACAAATACATATTATTACAAGTGTGTTAAACATGGCCATACAGCATTACAATTTGTAACCTGTTATAGTATTTTCCAAAGCTGATGTGTAGCAATAGCAAATTGATAAACTGTATATAGATTCGAAACATTTTTTTCAGACACAACCGATTATAGGTGTATTTACAAATTCTTATGTAAAGCAGTTTGGCTCCACAAAGGAGGTTGTGATGAATGGAGATACTGCCAGCACAGCTATCTGGAATTTTGTAAATAATTATGTCATTTGTGAATATCAACATGATTTATATAAGATGCTTGTGTTACAACTGTATTGGAATGGTATGTCATGTGTATATCAAACAGATGTGTGTTGAAAAGGTATTTTATAAAGTGTTTGTGTTTGAAATGCATCTACAGTGTGCCCTACTGGAAGAGAACAGAAATGTACATGCACTATTGTAATGGTCTAAATGTATATATTTTAATAGTGGAAACTGGAATAAAAGAGGTTAACTTCAGTCCAGCAAATTTTAGGAAATTAGCTGAAATTAAACTAAATGTAACCAGTGGGTCCATGTAGCATATAGATGTCCATGGAGGCAAGGTGGGGAACAAAAGGTAGGGGTGCCACCAATTGGGAATGACAGAATGCCAGCAGTAAGTTGTCTGGAGACAACAAGGGTACCAAACTATCACAAGAGGTTATATCCTATCTTAGTAGATGGGAAACAGGCCACTGCTAAGAGAGACACAGCCTCTGACCTACCCATTGTGAAGCATGCAATGGTTAAAGAGGAGCACTACTTGCTTGGGCAGTCTACTCCAGTTAGAGCTTTAGGAGGGACCCCATTCCAAATACCTTTGGCTAGGGTTCACCTGTGCTGGGTGGGTAAAAATGAAAGCAAGCTAGTAGGTGTGCTTGAGGATATCCCTGCAGATGTCCTGATAGGGAATTATTTTGATAATACAGTACCTTGTGTGCATGCAATTACATGCAGTTAGGCTTGGAGACAATCATGTGGGTCTGGTAGCCTGGGGGGGCCAGACACAGTGCACACTTGAAGCCAGGACTGGTGAGGTGGCTACTTCAGGGAGGCAGCTACCCTGTAGCAGTGAGACTGAAGGTGAGCCAGAGCTGCTTGTGAGTACTGATGTTCCCTTGGACAGAGTGACTGCAAGGGCAGAGGAGAAAAGTAGTACCCAGGCTGACAGTGAGGCACCTGATTTTCAAGAAAATAGGGAATCTGTATACTGGGACAAAGGGTTACTGTATAGAGAATGAACCACTGAGGGAGGGCTAGAGGGTGAGAGAATACAGCAGTTGGAAGTGTCCGGAGCCTACCATCTAGCATTTTTAGCCATAGCCCATGACATTCCCTTTGCAGGTTATATGGACATAAAGCATACCAAAATATGTATTATGCAGAACTTTTATAGGCTTGGAATTTCCAGGGATGTAACAGGGTACTGCAGGACTTGTGAGCAGTGCCAAAGGTAGGCAAGGCAGGAGACAAGGTCAAAGCTCCTTTGGTGCCTTAAATGGTTAAAGAGGAGCACTACTTGCTTAGGCAGTCTACTCCAGTTAGAGCTTTAGGAGGGACCCCATTCCAAATACCTTTGGCTAGGGTTCACCTGGACTGGGAGGGTAAAAATGAAAGCAAGCTAGTAGGTGTGCTTGAGGATATCCCTGCAGATGTCCTGATAGGGAGTTATTTTGATAATACAGTACCTTGTGTGCATGCAGTTACATGCAGTTAGGCTTGGAGACAATCATGTGGGTCTGGTAGCCTGGGGGGGGGGCCCAGACACAGTGCACACTTGAAGCCAGGACTGGTGAGGTGGCTACTTCAGGGAGGCAGCTACCCTGTAGCAGTGAGACTGAAGGTGAGCCAGAGCTGCTTCATAGGTTCATAGGTTCATAGATTAGTACTAAGCTAACTGCCCTTGCAAGCCATTTTAAGCCTAGCCAATTATCCCTTGTGAGATTCAAACCCCGCACCTTGTGTTTGTAAGGCAAACACCTTAACCATTAGGCCACTCTCCCAACAATACTAATGTTCCCTTGGACAGAGTGACTGCAAATGCAGAGGAGAGAAGTACTACCCAGGCTAACAGTGAGGCACCGCTGTCACAGGATACCAGACTTCCTGTGGAAGAAGAGATGGAAGGGTTAGAAAGGGAGTGTTGAGATAGGTTTAGCTCTCAGACCCTTCATTACAATGCCTGAGGGAGGTAGTCTGGGAGGCACCTGATTTTCAAGAAAATAGGGAATCTGTATACTGGGACAAAGGGTTACTGTATAAAGAATGAACCCCTGAGGGAGGGCTAGAGGGTGAGAGAATACAGCAGTTGGAAGTGTCCAGAGCCTACCATCTAGCATTTTTAGCCATAGCCCATGACATTCCCTTTGCAAGTTATATGGACATAAAGCATACCAAAAGATGTATTATGCAGAACTTTTATAGGCTTGGAATTTCCAGGGATGTAACAGGGTACTGCAGGACTTGTGAGCAGTGCCAAAGGTAGGCAAGGCAGAAGACAAGGTCAAAGCTCCTTTGGTGCCTTTGCCTGTGATTGAGGAGCAGTTTCAGAGGGTAGCTACGGATATTGTGGGGTATCTGAGTACTCCAATTTCCACAGGGAAGAAGCATATGTTAGTGGTAGTAGATTATGCTACCAGATACCTGAAGCGGTGGCCCTGTCCTCCATTGAGGCAGAGAAGGTGGAAAATGCTTTGTTAGAGATTTTCAGCAGGGTAGGGTTCCCAAAAGAAATACTGACTGACAGAGGTGCCAATTTCATGTCAGACCTGCTAGCTTGCCTGTGGGAGCACTGTGGGGGTGAAGTACCTAAAGACCACCTCCTACCATCCCCAGACTAATGGTCTGCTGGAGAGGTTAAACTTTACACTAAAGACCATGCTACAGGCATTTGCAGACCAGTTTAAGAGGGAATGGGACAAATATTTGCCCCATTTGTTGTTTGCTTACAAAGGGGTGTCCCAGGAATCCACAGGTTTCTCACCTTTTGAGTTGCTGTATGGGCATAGGGTGAGGGGATCTCTAGATTTGATTTGCGATGAGTGGGAGGGTGAGTGTGCATCCCACAAGGAGTCTTGTGGCATATGTCCTAAACCTCAGGACAAGGCTCAGGGAACTCATGGCCTTGGCCCTGGAGAACCTGGCAGAAGCCCAACAGCAGAAAAAGGTCTGGTATGACAGGAATACTTGAGCTAGAGAGTATGCTGTGGGGCAGCAGGTTGTGGCTCCCATTCCTATCAGACACAAGAAGTAGAGGTAGCTTGGAAGGGGCCCTTCAAAGTGGTAATGAGGATTAGTGATGTTAACTACATGGTAGAACTGCTAGGCAGGAGGCAGGGGAACAAACTGTACCATGTTAACATGATGAAACCTTACCATGATAGAGAGACCTTTGTGCTAAGCATTTGCAGTAGAAGCCAGGAGGAGTCTGAGGGGAATCACTGGCTACAGGAAACCAGCCAGCAAAATCCAAAGTTACTATGATGGTGCCTAGGGTTGCAGGCACATGCTATGACAGTGCAATACTGTACTGGGGTCAGCAATGCAAAGGCAGCTGAGATCTCAAGACAAGGAATAGGGTAATGTATTCCCAGATAGGCTCATCCCTCTCAAGCAACATTTCTCAAGGGTCACTTGAGGAACTAGCTTGAGTCTTTGAAGGGGGAAGAAGTGTGATGAAGGGAGATAACACCAGCTATGTGGAATTTTGTAAATAATTATATATCATTTGTGAATATCAACATGATTTATATAAGATGCTTGTGTTACAACTGTATTAAAACTGTATGTCATGTATATATCAAACTGGTTTGTACAGACATGTGTGTTGAAAAGTTTTTTTATAAAGTGTTTGTGTTTGAAATGCACAGTGTGCCCATCTGGAAGAGAACAGAAATGCATATGCACTATTGCAACTGTCTAAATGTATATATTTTAACAGTGGAAACTAAAATACAGGAGGTTAACTTCAGTCCAACAAATTTTAGGAAAATAGCTGAAATTAAATTACTTTATAGGCTACGTAATACAAGATGGTATCTTTCAGTTTTCAATGCAGCTAGAGACACAGAGTCTGTGCTGAGAAGCTGTCTGTATTATCTTTAGGGTGGACTAGTTACTAGTCTTGAGAGCATGAATGAATGCAATTGTTTTATATCTTCCAATATCTGCCAAAGATCCAAGGTCTATGTATTTTCACAGGTAGATGATAAATTCTGCCAGCTTCCAGCAGTGAGGGTTTTGCCTTGGAAACAGACTCATATGACAAGAAGTTATGTCATTCTGCAAGATTTCCCAGCAGTAATATTTGAGATATTATTTTGAGAAGTCTCTGAGTGAGACAGAGCATTCTGTATTCTGTCTTGGACCTGACAAAAACTAGAAGATCCATTCAACACATCTGCCTTGCTCTATTAGTAAGTTCTTAGGTTATAGTAATTCTCTTAGATTCAGTCAGTAATATAGTGAAGCTTAGTTCAGATATTTTTATTTACTTATTTGAGGCTGTCCTGCAATGTTGATTTAAATATTTCCTGTTGTTTTGAACTCTGATGTCACTGTGAATATATATTTAGTATTGTCTTGTTCTTTATTATTTATTATTAAATATATTTAAACCTTTCATTGTGGCTGATCTGTGTAGAGATATTTAAGTTTTGAGAATACTTGCATATTTATTTGGTGGCACTGTGTAAGCCATTCCTAATAGCCTTGCTCTTGGTCAAACTACCATTTGTGTTAATATTAATATTATACAGATTGATTGGGCACCCTTTATTAAGGGCCACAAAGTAGCTGATAAGGAGTGACTGGTGGCAGTAATAACTACTTTATGGTCTGGGCAGAAGGTGGCATAGCTAGTAAACTTCTGCCAGCCTTTCCCCAGTGTGTGTGTGTGTGTGTGTGTGTGTGTGTGTGTGTGTGTGTGTGTGTGTGTGTGTGTGTGTGTGTGTGTGTGTGTGTGTGTGTGTGTGTGTGTGTGTGTGTGCATACATAATTAAATCTCAAAGTATGTGTATCTCAGCTACTTTGGCAGGGATATGAAGCACTGGTTGGACAGAGAGGGTGCAGAGGGACTTGGATTGGTCACTCAGCTGAGATCTCAATTCTATAGCTGTGCCAGTGGGAAGTCTTATTGCAGATCTGGAGGAAGAGTGAGAAACCAGCCCCAGACAGACTATGGTCTCTGTGTGCTCTTAAGGGAAATTGCACTTGATGTAGAGAGCTGCATCTGGAAATACTGTGTGGGTACTTATCCTCCCAGTGAACATTCCCCCACTCTTGCCAGTGGTGAGGATTGAGGCTCCTTGATTACTGGTCCAGTGGAGGGTTGTCACATTTGGTTGGCAGTGGTGGGATCATAGGCTCATAGGTTCATAGGTAGGTACTAGGCTATCGGCCCTAGGGCCTATACAAGCCCAGCCAAAAAGGTACCCTGGCTTTTGCCACCCAAAAAAATTATTTTCCTGTGTCACTGTCGAGCAGAGCCACAGAAGTGATCCCCGGGGTGAATTTCCTATTTCCCATCCAATCATCAATATTTTTCTTGAAGAATGCTAATGAGGAGCTTTGTTTGATATAGATAGGTAGTTTATTCCAGAGTATGGGAAGTCTTTGGGACAGGAATCTATCCCTCCGGCATGTTCTGTTTATTGTGGTGACAAGGTTTAGGTCCCTAGAGCATGTAGCTCAGAGGGATTGGGATTTCTTTAAGTGGAGCATGTCCAACAGCTCTGGGTTTGACATAGCTTTGTATGTTAGGCAGAGATCACCTCTGAGTAGGCGAAATGCAATGGAGTAAAGCTGGAGTTTTTTGAGACAGTCTGAGTAGGGCATCTGTTTGAGGCTGGTAATCCTCGTTGTGAGGTATTTCTCTGGCCTTTCCAGTTGTTGTAGATGTCTTGTGAGGTACATACCAAAAGGGGCGTTGTACTCCATAATGGGTCTAATGAGTGATGAGTACAGGGGAACAATGACCTCTTTTTTTCTGGATGAGAAACCTTTTGTGATGAGGTGTGCCACGTAGAAGGATTTCCTGACTACTGTGGCGATGTGATTATCAAAGGAGAGACTACTGTCCACCTGTGTCCCAAGGTCTCTTATCACACTTTTGGTGTTGAGTATACTACCGCCTATGTTGTAGTTCATGAGTACAGAGTTTTTATCAAAGGGATGACAATGCACTTTTTGGCATTGAGCTTGAGGCCATGGCTTTGACACCAGGCATCTGTCTCAGTGAGGTCCTTTGGTAGGATGTCCACATCGTTAGGAGTTTTGATTATGGCTCCTAGTTTGCAGTCATCTGCGAACTTCATTAGCCAAAGACCTTCTGTGTTAGCCTGTACTTCAGAGAAGTAGATACCAAACAGGAGAGGACCCAGGACTGAACCCTGTGGTACTCCACTTGTCACTGGTCTGAAGTCTGATTTGGAGTCTGCTACTTTCACAGTGTGGGTTCTGTCAGTGAGCCAGTTGGCAACTCATCTTGTGACATAGGGATTTATACCTAGTTTAGTGAGTTTATCTATAATTCCAGAGTGGGGGATGGTGACGAAAGCCTTGGCAAGATCTAGATAGGCTGTGTGAACCACCTTACCCTTGTCTACGGCATTGGTGACTGCTTCAAAGAAGTCTATCAAGTTTAGGAGACATGATCTGTCTTTTACAAACCCGAACTGACTGGGGTCCAGAGTTTGGAGATTACCAATGTCTTTGTTTATAAGTTCCATGATGATACATTTCATGGCCTTGCAGACCAGGCTCATCAGGCTAATAGGGCGGTAGTTCCCGGGGTCCGTGGTGGCTCCCCCCTTGTGGAGTGGGATAACCATTGCTGTGCACCATTCAGCGTGCACAAAGCCTGAGGTTAGGCTATGATTGAACATGGTACTTAGGTGGGGTGCCAGTTCGTTCTGTAGCTCGTGTAGAACGCAGCCTGGGACGTTGTTTGGTCCCATGGATGCTGTGTTCTTGGCTTTGGAGAGTGTGGTTTATACCTGTGCAGTCGTGATTACAGGAACTTTGCATTCTTCAGGTATAGAGATGGGCCCTTTAGGAGTTGAGAGGGGGTAAAGTTAGCACTGAACCTATCTGCCAGGATGTTGGCAATATCAGTTGGGTCTTTATATTTAGTGCCATTGTGCTGTAACTCAGAGCAGATCTGAGTGTTGCCATTGAGATTCTTGATATAGCTATAGAATGCTTTGTGGTTGTCTTTAGAATCAGTGGTGATTTTGTTTTCGTAACTAGCTTTGGAGGATTTTATCAGGAATCACAGCTTCTTACTGAGGCTGACCAGGGAGCTCCTCCACTCATGGGATTTTACTCTCTTTTGCAACAGTTTCTTCCTTCTGTTGTACAGTTTGTTTATGGCAGGGGACCAGCAGATTGACTTTCTTTTTTTGGAGGATGGTGTCTTGGTTCTGTTTGGGATAGCACGATCCATGCACTTGTGTAAGCGCTTATAAAGTGCAATTGTGTAGGATTCGGTAGTCATAACTGTATTGTCCATCTGCATGGGTGTCATGAAGTTCACCACGTCTGTCTTAAGAAGCATGAAGTTGGCTTTGGAGAAATTTTTTAAAGTGGTTTCCTTAATGGGATTGGGGGCAGGATGTGGATATCTAGGGTGATTAGCTTATGGTCGGATCAGACCAATGAGATGTTGACTTCAGGTTTGGAACACCTATCACTCATGTTGGTAATGACTAGATCTAGGATATTGTTGCCCCTGGTGGGGGTGTGGATAAGTTGATCCAGGGCATTGGAGTTTATGAATTCCAGAAAGCACTGAGTGAAGGAATTGGTACATGAGTAGTTTTCCCAGTTAATGGTGGGGTAGTTGAAATTGCCCATTATTAGGGTGTTTGGTTGAACCCTAATATTTTCCAGTACATCAAGAAAAGAGGAGTGGGAATCCTGGGGCATGGTGGGGGATCACCACATAACATACTGGGATTCAGTGGTGTGGGTATTGAACTCCTGTAACATGTAAACAGTGGTCACTAAAGAAGGTGTTTGTACTCCCAAGCAGCCACACCGTAGACATTCAGAGTTTCATATCACAATAGTTTTATTTATTTTTTTGTTAGCTTAGTTATTCAGGGAGTGCAAGCAATGATGTCAGTAGAGGATTGTGGCAAGCTGACAAGGAGCCATTTGTCTGAGATGTGCCAAGCCAAAGGACTGGTGCATGCCAACCTGAGAAATCACCCTCGGACTGACTGTGCTCTTAAGGGAAATTGCACTTGATGCAGATAACTGCATCTAGAAATACTGTTGGTACTTGTCATCCTCCCAGTGAACATTCCCCCACTGTTGCCAGTATTGAGGACTGAGCCTCCTTGATTACTGGTCCAGGGGAGGGTCATCACAGAGGAGATGAATTGTCCTAGAAACATACAGGTAACATCAGATACTGAAATCAAATTAGATTATTACTTAAACATAACTACTTAATCTGGTTCCAAACAAAGCAGAAGGAGAAGATGGAATTAGTAATAATGACTTAAGAACACTTCAGAATGAACTTATAGTACCATTACACCTGTTATTTACTAGGTTGTATAAATATGGGTGGTTCCTCAAGACTGGAGGCATGCACTTGTTAAACCTGAGAGAGAATGGGAGTAGGGAAAACACAGAGTCATACAGACCCATAAGTTTTCATTCATTTTATTTATTTGCAGTTTGTTTGCCAGGATGGTCCATTGGGATAAGAAGAACCCATTTTCAATGGAGTCCTGGGGGAAAAGCTCCACAATAACAAAAGTTATAAACAAGTAATTATATAACAGTAAATACAGAAGTACAACTAAAATCATAGTATTTAAAGATACAATATGAAACAAACAGTTAAGGTTAAGAAAAATAAGAATTGTTGTAAATACTTGCTAGTACTTTATGAGGAAAAGAATAGGACTCTGGAGTACATGAGATGTCTGAGGTATAGAGAGGAGAAGAGGTTATGTGGGATGGGAGCAGGAGCATTCCCAGAGAGATGTTAGCTGTGAGTGCAGTGAGGTTTTGAAGGAAGAGTGACTAGAGATGGTACAGATGGATGGTGGTAGGGAGTTCCACTGACATGCAAAGGCAAAACATAGGATATTTTTGCCAGGATGGCGGGTGGGTTTATGCAATTCTATCAAGTTTTGATTGTTGGATCTTAGGGATCTTTCTGGAAGGTGCATTTTAAGGGATGAGGATAGGGAGGGACATAGGGAGGGGCTAAAAATGAGTGTGAACATGAGTGAGTTGAATGTAGGTGAGATACTTGGGTAGCGCTAACCAATTTAGTTTGTGAAGGGTGACACAGTGATGGGTAGAAGAATTGTGGTTAGTGGCAAACTTGGCAATCTTATTATAGCAGGAGGAGAATTTTGACTTAAGTGAGGATTGTAGGTTAGTTAGGAGTGGGGCACCATATAGGAGAGAAGGGATGAGGAATGTGGCAGAGAGAATGAACTTAGTAGAGGGAGTGAGGTAGCGACAATGGTGGTAGAGCATGCCAAGTTTCTGGTGTTTTGTATGTTAATTTGCATGTGGGAGTTGAATTTAAGCTGATCATCAATGAGGACACCTAATAGTTTGGCCTCAGGAACGACTTTGAGAGCTATATTGTTGTGGCTGGTGATGGAGAATGTGTTTTTATTTATAGTGGTTGTTTTAGAAGGGGTAATAACATAGGTTTGGTTTATGAGGTATTGAGTGCTAGGTGATTGTCTCTCATCCACTGTTCAGTGGTAGAAAAAGCATCTTGGGTTAGTTTTAAGAGAGTGGGGATAGAGGTGGCAGAACAGATTATAGTTGAATCATCTGCATATTGGATAAGATTTGTGTTGGGGATTGAGTGGTGAAAATCATTTATGAAAATATTAAACAGGAGGGGACCCAGTATGGAGCTTTGTGGTACACCTGTGGGTCTGCTGAGGAATGGGGAGGTAGCTTTTTTCCATTTAACTGCTTGTTGTCTATTTGAAAGGTAACTAGAGAACCAGTTGAGAGAGGAAAGAGATAAGTTTAGATTAGAGAGTTTAGTTGGGAGAAGGTTGTGAGAGATGGTGTCGAAGGCCTTAGAGAGGTCCAGTAGCTGTGTAGATACAGTACAGCCAGAGTCACGGTCTTTGTTGACAGTTTTGAGGAAGGACAGAAGAGCAGTGGTAGTGCTGTAGCCTGGTCTGAAACCATGCTGTGTGGGAGTTAGTAAGTGGTTGTGTATGACATAGGGTAGGAGTTGTAGATGGATGCATTTCTCAAGAACTTTGGAGATGAGGGATAAGATTACGATAGGATGGAAATTTGTGATATTATTGTTGTTGCCCCCTTTGTGAAGGGGTAAGATGAAGACCATTTTCAAAAGTTGGGGTACATAGCCTTCTTGGATAGAGCGGTTGACTAAAATAGAGATGGGTAAGGCAATAGCTATGGCGGCTATACTAAGAAAGTATGAGGGAATGTTGGGGGCATTGGAGCAGGGTTTCAGTTTTTGGAGAAGTTTTTTATGGTAGATGTGGGAATTGGTTTTATAGAGAAAAGAGGAGTTTGAGAGGTGAAGATATTTGAGAGTGAAAGGGAAGGGGAGGATAGGGGAGGGGTTGTTTTAGTAGGGGGAGTAGCATTGTTAGTGAAGGATGAGGTAAGTTTGCTAACTGAGTTGATGAAGAAAGAGTTGAATTGAGTGGCCAGATCTATGTCTAGAGCATTGGGGTCAGGACTAGGGTTTTCCTTTTTGCCAGGACTGAGGAGGGTGGAGATCCTATTCCAGAATTTTCTAGGATTTGTTTTATGGCTACTTTGTAGTATTGAGAAATAAGCTTGCGGCCTACTATGATAAGCTTTTTGACTTTGTTGTGGAGCGCTTTGTATTCATTAAGGGTGAAGGGGGTCTTATTCTTCTTGTGGCGTACCCAAGCTTTGTCTCTAAGGTGCATGGCAGCTAGTGTGTCCTTGGTTAACCATGGGGCAGTTTTGCTTTTTATTCTTTTAGTTTTTAGAGGGGCATATGAATCCAGGAGGTTTAAGAATGTTGAGTTGAAGTAGGATATGGCATTATCCACGGGGAGAATTTTCAGAGGGCTCCAGTTTATTGATTTTAGTGAGGTTGAGAAGGTACTGGGATTAAATTTCTTTAGGGAATGAGTAAAAATATAGTTATGAGATATTTGTAAGGGGGAAGGAAGGCAGTGGGCAAATGTGGGGAGGTGGTCACTGAGGGAGCTGGGAAGTGTGCCACTATTCGAGAAATAATGAGGATGAGAAACTAAGACCCATTCTAGGATACTACTAGTGGAGAGGTTTTTAGAGGGTCTAGTAGTAGAATTGATTAGCTGAGAGAAATTATAAATGTTAATGTTTATGGAGTTTGTGGGGGACTGAATGGAGGACCAATTTATGTTCATGTCACCCAAGATTATTGTTTCATTACTAATGTTGGTGGAAAGCCAGGAGAGAATATCTTCGAGTACAGAGATGTTGTCCCCAGGGGGAATGTATAGAGAGGCTATGCATATGTATTTGTGTTTATTTAGTTGAAGTAGGGCCAAAATTATTTTGGCGTTGTTGAATTGGGGAATAGGTTTAGAATAAGGGGTAACAAATAAGGAGGATGAGTATAGGAGAGCTACTCCTCCACCTTTTCTGTGGGTTCTATCTTTTCTGATAGAGTAATTGGGAGGTGTTATTTCTGAATCCTTTATGTGAGGTTTTAACCAGGTTTCAGAAATAGACAGGATATCTGGTTGATTGTAGAGAAGCCAGGCATGGAGGTTGGCATTTTTGTTGGCTATGCTTTGGGCATTTAGAGAGGTGAATAGGATGGGTTTGGATGTTGAGGAGGGGGTAAGGGGGCCTGGGTTATGGTGTATTTCACCAGAGAGAAGTATGGTAGTTACCTGGTGAATTAGCCTGAGGAGGTGCCTGGACAGCTTATTATCAGAGTAGAGTGTCATAAGATTTGTAGGGGTATGGCAGGTTGTTGAGGGAGCAGAGTGCTTATAGGGAGAACTGAGTTTGTAGGGAATCAGTAAATGTTTTTTGATGGGATATAAGTGGGGGAATATAAGGATTGATGGGTGTGAGGGTGGTGTGGGAAGTTGGGAAGTAGTGTGGAAAGTTGGTGAATGGTTGATGGAAAGGGGCTAGGTGAGATAGTAAATATAGGATTAGGTGAGAAGAAGGAGTATTTGGGATGAGAAGGAGGTAGGTTTAGGAGGCATAGTGAGGTTTGCAATAGTTGGCGAGTGGATATGATACAGAATAGATGGAGAGGTAGGTTGGGCAGAGTATAGTGGGAGAGGTAGGGGAGGTGAGTAGTGATAGGTAGGGGATGGGTTGTGAGGAAGTTTGATTGGTTGGTGCTGGGATGGCTAGACTGGATGGTTAGGGAGTGGGAGTGGTTACCTGGAGTATAAGTGTAGAGGTGCTGGGAGCGGGTGAGAAATGGGGGTAGGGTAGGGGAATGGAGTGAGCCCATAGGGTGAATGGAGCAGGTAGAGCCAAGGAGAAGAGGATTGCCTCCATGGACAATCAGTGATATTGAGAATAGGTAAAGAGCATGTGTCAGGTCAGGTAAGAGTGTACTGGGATGTAACTATGGGCTTATTTTAAAGCCATGAGCCAAAATATTGAGGTGAATCACTGGAAATATAGTTTCTAACACAGACTGGTGCTATATGGATATATGGCCAAATAAGAGGAAGGGTAACACTACCACCTAGTGACCAAAGTAATAATCACAACCAAGTTAAATAGTTGAGGAGAAGAGTGGGAGTTATAGGGGGAAAGGAGACTGCTTTAGGCTTCTAGCGACGCACGGCGGGGCACTACACTAAGCAGACTTATTTCATAGAAACAGTAGGTAATTCACATGTACTTGTAGGTCTTTGGGCAGTGGCGCCTTATGTCTTTAGGACACTTGAGTAGGATTCCAGTTGGCTTGATGTCAGAGGTGGTTAAGTCAGTCCAATACTGTGGAGGAGCACCTTGGGAGGTGGGAAATGCAAAACCGGGTAGGCTGTAAGGGAGAAAAAAAGGACTACTATTAGTATTCTTACTATTGAGAGGGGGGAAGGAGATAATCAGAAAAGTAGCTAGGAAATGTAGGGGGGATAGTGGGAGAGGCCAGAGGAAAGGGTTATCTTAAGAGTGGAGGTGAGCGGTAAGAGAGAGACCTATAAGAAGGAGAGAGCAGCAGGAGATACTGAAGTAAGTTATACAGTAACAAATTAAGTAAACAATATAAGGCAGCAGCAGGGATGTTAGTGACAAAAAACACAGCATCAATTTAAGCACATAAGATTCACAGCGATAAACTGGTAGAACAATTAAAGCAGGAGCAATTTCAGTACAAGTGAATGCAGCAATGAAAAATGCATTTCTACAGAACAAATTAAGCATAAGTGTGAAAGCCAACAGCACAGATCATGTCGACAAGACACAGTAGCAGTTACACATAGTTGCAGTATAGAAATGCACCAACGGTTCAATATAATATGCAGCCTGAGTGTTGTGACTATATTATCTGGTATTTTTCCATGCTCATAATGTAGAAACAGAGGCAGACATTATACAGTAGCTACTGGATATTTGGACTTTAATTGCAATTACCAAAGCAGTTTGAAACATTTAAAGCCCAGGGGAGTAATTAGCAGAAGTCTGAGCTCACAAGTATCTTTCAAATCATGCGAGTATAGTTACATGAGTACACTCTAACTACACATAGTCACAGTGCAAGCCAAGGAGGTTGAATAAAATATACAGCCGGAATAATGAGCAGCAATGAATCAGTTTGTTACAGCAGCAATTAATTGGTTTGTTACATGAGTATAGTTACATGAGTATACTCTAACTACACATAATCACAGTGCAAGCCAAGGAGGTTCGATAAAATATACGCAATCACAGTGCGAGGCAAGGAGGTTCAATAAAATATACAGCAGGAATAATGAGCAGCAATTAATTTGTTTGTTCTAGCCCACAATATCAAGGCAAGGATAGAGATAAATAGATGAATAAACTAGGCGCTCACTTATCAGAAGCCTCGGACTTCCATTTGTAATCGTGCTAAGCTAGTGTGGGTAGCAGAAAGCCACTTGCTGTAGCACTAGCCCCTGTACAGAAACATTTAGGGTTTATTCTCTATGTTTTCTTTGTTTTTTTATAAATGAAAGCAGGTTAGTCCTAAGCATTTACCAATGGGTGTCACTAACAGCCTTCAATGAGGTAGGACAGGTATGGCTGGGAATGCTTTTTAAAATATGTCGCCACAGGTAGTGGGATCTCTATATAGATATGGGGGAGGGTGAAAGGCAGTAGGGAAGTTAAATGTGAAGGGGGAGGGACAGGGACACTAGTGTTGTGAGAGAATGGGACAGGGAAGGGGAGGGACAAGGAATACAGGCAGGGAAGGAGCGAAGGTTACGGAGAAAGGGGGGAGGGGAGTGTGAGTCAGGAGGGAAAGGGTGAGAGAGCCAAGGAGAAGAGGATTGCCTCCACAGACAATCAGTGATATTGAGACTAGGCAAAGAGCCTGTGTCAGGTCAGGTAAGGGTGTACTCGGATGTAACTATGGGCTTATTTTAAAACTATGAGCCAAAATATTGAGGTGAATCACTGGAAATGTTGTAGTTTCTAACAAGGGCTGGTGCTATATGGATATATGGCCAAATAAGAGGAAGGATAACACTGCCACCTAGTGACCAAAGTAATAATCGCAACTAGGTTAAGTAGTTGAGGAGAGGAGTGGGAGTTATGCGGGAAAGGAGACTGCTGCAGGCTGCTACTGACGCAAGAAGGGGCACTACACTAAGCAGACTTATTTCACAAAAACAGTAGGTAATTCACATACACTTGTAGGTCTTTGGGCAGCGGCGCATTACGTCTTTAGGACACTTGAGTAGGATTCCAGTTGGCTTGATGTCAGAGGTGGTAAGTCAGGCCAATACTGTGGAGGAGCACCTTGGGAGGTGGGAAAAGCAAGACTGGGCAGGATGTGTAGGTCTTTGGGCAGTGGCGCATTATGTCTTTAGGACACTTGAGTAGGGTTCAAGTTGGCTTGATGTCAGAGGTGTTAAGTCGGGCCAATACTGCGGAGGAGCACCTTGGGCGGTGGGAAACGCAAGACCGGGCAGGCCTTGTTGATCTTTGGACAGCGGCGCATTACGTCTTTAGGACACCTGAGTAGGATTCAAGTTGGCTTGATGTCAGAGGTGGTAAGTCTGGCCAATACTTGGGAGGTGGGAAATGCAAGACCAAGCAGGCAATGGATGATGCTAGCAGCCTTTAATGTGGTAGGATAGGTATGGCTGGGAATGCTTTTTAAAAATATGTTTTGGAAAAAGCTGGAAAAATCATTGAGAAGGTTATATTGGGTAAATTATTGTCAGAATTGGAAAAGCTGGGATTTGAAACCATATATAAGCATGCATATGTTAAAATGGATCTATTACCATCTGTAACATGATGTTCTATAACACTATAATAACAGCTATGATTGAAAAATTGTGCTGTAATGAAATTTATATAGATTTAACTTCAGCATTTGATAGTCATATACACAAAATACTGATCAATAAATTAGAACAACAAGGTATTGATGTACTCCTAATAAGATGGGTAGCTGCATGTCTTACAAATAGCACATGGCAAGTTTCATACAGCAATTGGATAGGTGAAATTCGAGGTTACAGTCAGGCTGTTTCCCAGGGCTCTATCCTAGGCCCATATTTGTTAGATTGTATCTTTCAGATCTATCGTTTTCATCTGATGGCTTCTACTGTCTGTATGCAGAAGCCTTGAAAATGGGCAAATTTATTACATGTGTTACAGATAGTGCATGCCTGCAAAAGAACTTGTCTAAATTGACCATTTGGGTACAGAAAAATAATATGCTGATAAATACATAAAAAAACAAGCATATGAGATTTGGGAGACTTACATTGAAAGTTGAATGTTTACTATAGCACACAGTGATTGAAACTGTAGATTCATTTAAGGACCTGAGTATATGGGTATGTACAGCTTTAAGTTTTTCTAATCATATCAACCAATTGGTTAATGATAGTTACAGAACTATAGGATGTATAAAAAAGATGTATAAAGTCTAGGAAATCAGAAATGATGAATTCATTGTTTATTAGTTACATTAGCTCCAAACTTGACTATGTATTAAAAGTATAGAAACCTTATAAGAAAACAAGCATGACTAAGCTGGCTGGAAAGAGTATGGTTGAAATATGCCGAGGGCATCCATGGAAGTGAAAATTTAAGTTATTCTGAAAGACGAAAATATCTGAACTTGTACACTGTCTCATACAGATATTTAAGAGGAGACCTTATTCAGTATATAGGGCATTTAAAGACAACTACTTATGGGAATGTTTGAGGTTATCAAAAAGTAGTAGAGAATCATCAGACAACCTATGTAGGAGATTCTTTATGAATGAGGAATGTACAAGTTGGTTCTCTGATGCATGGAATAGACTACCAAATTACATTAACACAAGCACTAGTTTAGATATTATTAAGAACAGCCTGGACAATTATTATGGGAACAACTGTTCAGGTATACTGGCATGCTAGAACAGTATTATTTCTGTGCTTGAAATATTTGTGTGTGTATGTATGCTTGTAGAGATGGGGAGAATTTGGGCATGTTTGCAGTCAGGGTGGGTAACATACAGAAGCGCAAGGTATAAAAAAGGTGATGGGGTAGTTTCACTGGCAGCAGGATGGCAACTCATGGGTATGCATGCATGACACAGAGTGATGGACTCTGCATCTCTGTCAGAGTCCATCACCCTGTAGCACTTAATCCACTCCCATCACCTACACAAACCTTGGGGCGGCTTATGTGACACAGGGTGATGGACTCTGGTGACAGAGATTGTATTTGCAGACATCCACAATGGGTGCTCCTGTGGTAGACACCCATACTATATGTGTAGGCCAGGGAGATTGAAGCATTTTTGTTGCTCTGAGCTCCCATTCCACAGATGTGTCTTCATATATATATATATATATATATATATATATATATATATATATAGAGAGAGAGAGAGAGTTTCACTTCATATTGCTGAAATGCTGAAATATCAAATTTCAGCATTTCGACAGTATAAAGCCGAAACCATTAAAACACTGACACCTCACAACCACGAAATCACAAAAATCAAACACACTGTATACAGCACACAACACACTAACCATAACACCCGCATTACAAAACACTGAAATACAACACAACACCACACAGACACACACCTACACTACACATATGCAGGGGGGCAAGCCTCCCTGCACCCCCATACCCCACTTATTTATATATACTAACTCTGAGATCGCACAAAAAGTAACAAAAAAAAAAATCACACGCAGCCAACACACACACTCATACCCCCACCTCCATACCCTGACCGCTCGTACAAGTTACAAAAACACTCACACATACTCACTCACCTTAAACTGCAGACACCATCCCAGCCGAACACTTCTGTATGACAATGAAAATGCATAAGCGTAAATTCGACATAGTCCTAATTGCGATTATGCAGTTTCGTTATTTAGAGGTTTCGGCTTCATGGACACGAATTGCTGAAATTTGATATTTCAGCAATTTACGTTTATGAAGTGAAACCATTTATATATATATATATATATATATATATATATATATATATATATATATACACACACACACACACACACACACACACACACACACACACACACACACACACACACACACACATATGGTTCCTCTGAGTTTTGTCAAATGTCTGCTTGGTTGACAAACACAGGGGGTGGTGTTTGATTTTGATTGTATGGATAGCCAAGCAGTCTGTTCTGTCAAGGCAGCAGAATGGAGTTAGAAGAGTAAGAGTGTTTGTGCATGTGTTTGTGAGTTAGGGTTATGGTCAGGGATAGGTGTTGTATGTTTATGTGCAAGTGTGTGTATTTTAAAGGTTAAGGTTAGGGTCAGGTAAGGGGATAGATGTAGTGTTGTTAGTATGTGTGAATATGGCTTGTATAGTGGCAGTTTTACTGAAAGGTCTTTATTAAGGGAAGGTGTAGGGTTGGGGGAAGGGGTAGTATAGGTTTAGGGTTAGCATCCATTACTAAGGTATTGCACTGTATATTTCTTAAGGAGTCTAGATTCTGGCAATATCTGTGAATTGCTATGTTTCAGAGAGGCTCATCAGCAAATAAGTTGTAGCTCTGTTTTGCTTCATGCCACCAGCATGCAGTGTTCTCCCTCTCATGCATAAAGGCTGTGTGTGTACATGCATCAGGTTGCATATCAGCACTAAAATGCACTACACTTGCTTGAAAGTCCCTCTGATGATGTGAGGTAGTGCCAGCTGTGCTAGGGGGAGTTGGACAGTACATGTATAACATATACCAGCATAGCTAGCCAGAGTTTTGTAAATAATTATATGTTATTTGAAGATCAAACTGATTTGTACAGATGCCTGTGTTAAAAATGTATTTGTAAAGTTACTTGTGGTAAAAATGTGTCAACAGTGGGTCTTGCTGGATGGAAAAGAAATATACAAGACTGTATTGTTGTAACTGATTAAATGTATATAATTTAACAGAGGATACTGGAAGGGAAGGGGTTAAGGTCAGCCTAGCTAACCTTAAGAAAAATAACCTGAAATTAAATGACTTGGCTTAGGTCATAAAGATTTTATCTCACCAGTCTGAATGCAGCCAGAGATGCAATGTCTGTGAAAAGCATTTCTGCAGCAAGGGTGGAAATGTTGGAATTGTTTTATAACTTCCAGGTGGTGTATTAAGCCTTAGCAAAGTTCTATGTATGTATTGTGACACATCTATGCCAAATCCTGGCTCAGTTGCTACTGAGGGGGTAGTGTGGAACCACAGAGTCAGGTGACCAGATGTGATGTCATTCTGTAGCCAGCACTGAAATTGTATTTGAATACTAGTGGGATATGTGATAGATGCACTTTGTTATTAGACCTGACAAGAGGCACTCATCTAATCTCATCTTACCTAGCTCTAGTAAGTAACCAGGGAACAGTAATTCTTCAGTCAGTTAGGAAAATATAAGGAGATTCGCTAAATATTGTTTTTCTTTGTCTGAGTCTTTCCATTTGTGTTATTTTTATATTTTCTGTGAATTGAAACTCTGGTGTTTATTATAAATAGATATTCAGTATTTTCATGTTTTCTTTTTTATTATTTGTTCTTAAATATATCAGTACCTTTCACTGTGGCTGGTCCTTTAGAAAATATTTAACCTTTGAGAGTACTTGCATTTATTTAGTGGTATTGTGGCTCCACGTTCTTGAAAGCCTTGCTGTTTGGTCAAATACTACCATTTGTATAAATATTAATTTTAATAGGAGTAATGGGGTACCCTTGAAAAAGCCTTAAAGTAGCTGGCTTTGGGTGTTCTGGTGGCAGCAAATCTACCTTATAGTCTGGGTGGAGGTGTCAGAGTGGGTAAGCTGTGCCAGCCTTTCACAGGTGTATGTGTGTGCGTACGTGTGTGTGTGCGTGTGTGTGTGTGTGTGTGTGTGTGTGTGTGTGCATGAGTGCGTGTGTGCATGTGTGCTTGTGTGCATGTGTGTGCGTGTGTGTGTGTGTGCATGTGTGCGTGTGTGCGTGTGTGCGTGTGTGCGTGTGTGCGTGTGTGTGTGTGTGTGTGTGTGTGTGTGTGTGTGTGTGTGTGTGTGTGTGTGAAAATCCAAATCTCAAAGAGAATGTGTGTGTTAGCTACTTTGAACAGGGATACTGAGAGCACTGATTTCACAGAGAGGGTGGTGGATGACTTGGCTTGGAATACCTGGCTAAGGACTCAACTCTTTAGATGTGTCAGTGGGGCTTGGAGAGAAAGCCCAGCCCCAGGACTGGAGTGTGCATTCTCTGTGTGCTCTTAAGGGAAATTGTACTTGGTGCAGAGAGCTACATCTGAAAATACTGTATGTGTCTATTTTTTGTCTCAGTGAATTTCCCCACCCATGTCAGTGTTAAGGATTGAAGCTCCTTGATCACTAGCCCAGAGGAGGGACATCACAGGCTGCCGTGTTGTATATTTGTGGCAATGGCTTCTGATGTTAGTGTGCCATAGTGAGCACATGCCTGGTGTGCAAAGGAAAGTAAGATCATGTACATCTTGCACAACCAGTTCTGGAAGTGGCTGCTGGAACATTATGAAGATCAATTCTGTAAGTTGGATGCCTGATAGCACCTGGCAGAGTAACTTACCAAGATGATAGGCATCCCCATATACAGGTAAATAGTGAATACATTGTCTTGATGACCTATGACACCACTGCCCTAAAGATCTCTGGATGTGGGAAGAGGTGAGGCAGGATACCCCAAATGGTGTTGTGAATATCTACCATTTCTACTCTGTTTCCTGCTATAACTTAAAACTATTTTGCTCCTAAAATGTTGTTTCCACTGACAGATGTCAGGCTGTACCACTGATTGTCTGTTAACTGGGGAGAGTTGCATAACAGTTAAGGTCGACCTCACAGATACAAGGCACAGGATTTGAATCTGACCTCTGGTCATTGCTAGGCTTATAATATTTTGCAGACTGATAGCCTAGTACTTACCTATGATCCTACTTATGTATTCATGTGTAGTTGTAGTTTTGCACTGTTGTCTGCATCTGCCTCAAACCTGTATGTCATGGCTTGTATGTCCTTTATGTCTTTCAGCATGGGCATAGTGGTAGATTAATGCTGACAGTTGGCACAGGAGGCATCAAGGCTAATGAACTCTTATTTTGTCACCAGTTTAGTACTATGTCCCTCCCAGTTGTGACTCATCATCACTAGTGCATCCTTCTCTTTGTATCACTCTATTGCAGGTCACAATGGCACTTTAGAACTGCAACCAGCTAGGATGAAAATTCAGCCAAAAGTTGAGGTCTGCAATTAGGAGGACTATTTCCCTCTCCTGAGGTAAAACAACTTTGGAGTTAAAGTAAAATTGCTGTCCAGGACTAGGAAGGAAGAGGTGCCAAATTGGAAGCAATCTATCCTTGGTCTGAACAGGCAGATAAGGGTATTAGTGAAGCCCTCCAAAACTAACTTTGAGTTGAAATTGGCCAGATCTACTAAAGACAATCACAAGGACTTCTCCACATATATCCACAATCTAAGGAGAAACACCCAAATCTGCTCAGAACTGATGGTCAAGGACACCACATACACTAAAAATAAGTATTAAAATAAACAAAGTAACAGATAGTATAGTAAAGTAATGCATTGAGCAAGCATTGTCACACACTCGAGTATATGCATGTGCCATATATTGCTAGGCCATCCCTACAGAGTCACATCAGTGAAGACACCTATGACAAATTAAGTTTGCATTATATGGAGATATAGTTAATAAAAGGTTAGACATGATTTTAATAATATCAGTATATACAATATTACACTGCGGTGGTGGTGCTGCGGTAGCGTTGTCGCCTCACAGTAAGACGTTGTCCTGTTTGATTCTCAGCTAAAGCATCTTCTATGTGGGGACATGCGTGAATGGGCATATCTTTGTTGAAGGTTGTGCATCAGGGCTGGCAACTTGGTACGTAAAAATCTATTGCCAATCATTAGCAGACCAGAGTTCCACTGTGGCGACCCCTAACCGGGAAAAGCCGAAAGATACAAGTGTATACAATATTACTTACATGGTGTTGCATTACATATTAAAATATTGCTCATGGAAGTGTATATGCTTGCATTTCCCAAATACTGGGGCAAGGATTCTAAATACTGTAACCCATTATAAATACAGGCTTTTGGAAGAAAGTAGCAGATATTTAGAACGACCTAACTTGGAATCTGAGTCAGCGATCTAAAATCTGATTCCTCCTGTATAACTACACACAATTATGACAACAATTTTGAAATTTTCTGAGGCTGCCTGACTCATGCTAATGGACTTCTCTTTTTTGAAAGCTGTGTTGCTGCATATATTTTCAATCTGTAATTGGATATTTGAAGGAGTGCCTCTTAATGATATCAAAGTATATTATTTTATCAGCAAAACCCAAAATATGTCAAAGCTCCTCTGATTAAAAAATACAATTGAAGTATATTTTAGTAGCTCAACCCAAAATCCTCTTTGATCAAAGTAAAATAATAAAACCAATAAAACAAACTTTTTTTTATTGGAAAAGTACAAAAATAGCAAAGTATAACAATGACAATGAAGGCTTAAACTAAAAACAAGAAATAATTCAGAAAACAACATTGTATAATAGTAATAAATCATGTCTGGCTGTGAGTAGTACTGTATTTACTGATGGCTGGCTTTATTTGATCACTTGGGCTGCACCCTCATGATCAAATCATGCCATCCATGAGTAAACGGGGAATTATCCAAGCAAGACTTACTGATAAAATTACAATAGGCAAGCACAGACCATGAAGGTTTTGTGTACAAGCTACAAGAAAAGCTATCCATGTTCATTAAAGATTAAATTAAGTCCAGACTAGACTGCTTTTATTTGTGAGAGCAAAAATTGCTTTATTTTAGAATTAGATTTCACAAATCTGCATGGATATTATAAAGTACTATTTCCAAAGCTGATGCAATTTTAATTTAGGTAACAAGATTACTGTAGTAAGCTGTAGTATAAATGTTTGATGACAAAGTATTGCTTCCGACCAATTAAAGAGTTTTTTTTTTTACTTCAGGCCAAAACCTACAGAGATTTTCACTAAAACAGTAGTTTCAAGTCTGAAGAGAGCAGACATCAATCCTTTCAACTAAAATGCGTTTCCAAGTGACTGATCCTTGAGTTTGCAAGAGACAGGATAGAGCTCACTTTGTCCAGATAGTTCTCTCAATAAGAACTGAGGGCCGATTCAGATTCTAATCTAAAAACAAAGCTAACAAGTATTGTAGGGAAACAAGCCCTGTCACAGCTAATACGCTGAAATGACTAAACTAAATAATAAACTATACATGATCCATTGTTACATTACACATTTCTCATGTCAGTACATGTGAGGAGTTCATCTACAAATAATGTCTGAAACCACACCTTAATGTATACTCCAGCTAAAAAAAATAAAAACTTCAACATATAGCAATTTGTTGCAAATTACTGTCTCTGTTTCAAAATCAAAGTAGAATGTTACCTTTCATTATCTTTATAACTTTTAACAGTTTGCAGCTTGAAGTTTAAGCCATTTTTTTGATACTCACAGTGAATAAAGTAATTAAGTTTGAGTAAGGGGACATATTTCAGTTACATATAGCATTTGAAAATGAACTGACAATATTTTGTTCAGCTTGCTTGTTTTTCTGAGGAAGTCTAACTATTTGCGTTAGACGAAAAGCATGTAATATTTTAGCGTTTAAATAAATAGTGTTCTCAAGAGTTATAGCTCTAGCGGCATTATTTACTAAGTTTTTTGTTTTTGTGGTTCGTAGTATATTTCAAAGAATTGAATGGATATGGACAAGATCTGATATTCAGCTTGTTTTAGAAAATTGACAGACCTCATACTCAGTACACTGCTGGAGAACAGACATGCTCCAGGAGGGTATTAATGTAGCAGGAGAGCCCGGTATCAAGTCAGTGGTTTCCTGGCAGCATATTAAGTCATCATGAAGCAAGAACTGAAAAAAAGTGAACCAGCTGCCACCTTTTTTATACTCACTAAGTGAGTCAGTTTAGCAAGTGTAAAAAAATGAATAGAAGGAAATTAAACAAATCACATTACAGAAGTAACTGCTACAGAGGTTAAAATGTGAGCATGCGGGAAAACGTGAGGGTGCATGTGTCTGTCTGTGTGAGTGACTGACTGAGTGAGTGTGCAGGTGTGAGTGCATGAGTGAGAGAGAGAGAGCATGAGTGCAGATAAATCTCAATTTCTTTGGTAAAGAATTCTGTACAAACCCAACAGTAAAAATGATATGGAGATGTGTATGTGTGAGAGAAAGAGAGAGGGACCAAGTGCATACATGTCTCAGCTTCCTTGACCACTACTTTATTCACTTAAAAGGGTAAGAGGATTTCATTAACATGCTTCTTCTAAGCAATGCAAAGTATGAAACTATAATATATGGATTTAATGACCAACTATAGTTACTCTTCAGAGATTTACCAGAGGCAAAAATCAGGGATGTTGTGCAAAAACCAATGATGGTTAAAGGTGTGAGAGAGACTCTGTGTGTGTGTGTGTGTGTGTGTGTGTGTGTGTGTGTGTGTGTGTGTGTGTGTGTGTGTGTGTGTGTGTGTGTGTGGAGGGGGGTGGGTGAGGTTGCAATGCTTTGCAGTTTACTCTTTATTTCATCACAATGAGACATCTGAGGTCTAAACAATAAAGAAAGTGGCTAATAATGCTGTGCATGTGTGCATGTATGTTTCTCTGTATATGTTTATGAGTCTGTCATTCTGTGTTTCTTTGTGTGTGTGTGTGTGTGTGTGTGTGTGTGTGTGTGTGATTTTCTGAGTATATGTTTGTGAGTCTGTCTATTTGGGCCTGTGTAGGCATGGATGTGTGTGTTTGCATGGGTGCACATGTGTTTGTACATGTGTGTGTGTACTTCTGAGTGTCTGTATATGTGCAAGAGGCTGCCTTTCTGCCTGTGCATGTATTTGTGTGTGCATATGTAAGTGCTTACTTGTGTGTGTGTGTGTGTGTGTGTGTGTGTGTGTGTGTGTGTGTGTGTGTGTGTGTGTGTGTGTGTGTGTGTGTGTGTGTGTGTGTGTGTGTGGAGGGGGGTAGGTGAGGGTGCAATGCTTTGCAGTTTACTCTTTATTTCATCACAATGAGACATCTGAGGTCTAAACAATAAAGAAAGTGGCTAATAATGCTGTGCATGTCTGCATGTATGTTTCTGTGTATATGTTTATGAGTCTGTCATTCTGTGTTTCTTTGTGTGTGTGTGTGTGTGTGTGTGTGTGTGTGTGTGTGTGTGTGTGTGTGTGTGTGTGTGTGATTTTCTGAGTATATGGTTGTGAGTCTGTCTATTTGGGCCTGTGTAGGCATGGATGTGTGTGTTTGTGTGGGTGCGCATGTGTTTGTATGTGTGTGTGTGTACTTCTGAGTGTCTGTATATGTGCAAGAGGCTGCCTTTCTGCCTGTGCATGTATTTGTGTGTGCATATGTAAGTACTTACTTGTGTGTGTGTGTGTGTGTGTGTGTGTGTGTGTGTCTGTGTGTGTGTGTGTGTGTGTGTGTGTGTGTGTGTGTGTGTGTGTGTGTGTGTGTGTAAGCAGACATTATTAAGTATTCACATAATCTGTCTTTTGGATGTAAAATATGTCCTCCAGCAACAATTACATATCCTATAGCAACTTTGAAACATTTGATGGAGGAACTATTTATATCAAAACTATATAAAAAGTATACAGTAATACTAAACACATATAAAATAACTTATAGATAGTCCATTTTTTGAAAGTAATAATGCGCACCTGTGGGTAATTATAAGGGGAAATATCAGACTTTCCAGTGGTAGAGAGACCTGACCCTGTGTCACAACACCACTGGGTGGTCCATTATTTCCCCCAGTAATGCCCATCCTGTCAGGTATAATGTCTACATACATTGTTAGCAGTATGACTAAGTATTTTAGTCTTAGTCAAGTTGTTATTTTTGTGTAGCTGTATGTGGTATCAGGTTAAGCAACATGCTTTTCAGCCTTGTTCATTTTCATGTGGCATGCCCCTGTGATGCCCACAACTGCTACCAATATGTGTTGTCCCCACACTGGGCCTGTAGTCAAGGAGCCTGAATCCTCACCACTGACACTGGAGAGGGACATGCACTTCGAATACAAATGGATACACTCAGTATTTCCAGATGCAGACCTCTCTTAATCAGGTACAATTTCCCTTAAGAACACACAGAAAACACACTCAGCCCAGGGTCTGGATGCCTCTATATCTGTCTCCATCTAGATCCCCAATAAGACTCCCCACTGGTACAGCTGTAGGGTTAGGTCCTCAGCTGAGTGTCCAAGGCAAGTCCTCCAGCACCCTGTGAACACAGTGCTTCATGTCCCTGCCCCAAGTAGCTGATACACACACATACACTTCGAAATTTGATTTCTCACACACACACACACACACACACACACACACACACATACACACACACACACACACACACACACACACACACACACACACACACCTGGGAAGGCTGGCACAGATGTACCTGCTGTGCCCTCTTCTGCCACCAGACACTTCACAATCAGCTGCTCTATGGGCCTTGACAAAGGGTGTCCAATTATAATGTGCAATATTAATACCAATGCAAATGGTACTCGTTCCACAAAATAGCTAGGCCTTTTGGAGTGGCATACACAGTGTCACCACATAAATATAAGTACTCTGAAATGTTAGATATTCTCTACAAGAACCATTCACGATAAAAGTTTTAAATATATTTAATAATAAATAATAAAATAACTTGAAAATACTGAATATATATTTACAGTAAACTACAGAGTTCAGATCACAGGAAATATTGAAAACAACATTGATGGACAGACTCATAGAAATAAAGAAAAACAATCTCTAAACTAAGCCTCACTATATTCCTGACTGAATTTAAAATAATTTTTCTGTTCCCTAATAACTTACTTGGGCAAGGCAATGTGAAATACATAAACAGTCTTTCTAGTCAGGCTCAGGATACTCTATATTCTGAGATTACTCCCTGTAAAATATAATATCCAAGATGACTTGCAGAATGACCTCATCTAGTCACCTGACTCTATGTTCCCACAATATCTCCTTTTGAAGTTTGAGACAGGACTTTAGCAGACTGCTACAATACACATTTACAGCTTTTAAGGCAGTGCCCGAAGGCATCCCCTCTTTTCAATGAGCTAATGAACAAAGGCTCTGTCCCAGACCCATCGGCTCTAGTCCTACTCAGCATTGTAGGGTGACATTCAGTGACTTGACAGCTCATTTACATTTCCCTTATTTTCCTTAAAATAAGCCAGCTGGTTAACCTTTTCTGTACCAGTGTCATCTATTAAAACATAAACATATAATTCAGATACCATTATACATGTACATTTCTCTTCACTTCAGCAGGGTGCACTGATGATACATTCAACACAATTAACACAGGCAAAACTCAAAAATACATTCTCAGCACAAGCATCTGTACAGATCAGTTTGATATGCTAATGACATATATTTATAAAATTCCAGCTAGCTGTGCTGGTACAAGTCTTACATCCACTGCTCTACTTCTCCCGGGCATGGCTGGCAGTACCTCCTATCATCATACCCCCCACGATTTTACTGTACTATATACTTCGGCCTGTGGGCATGCCAGCAAAATCAACAGCTTAAAGCAAATTAAGTTGAAAGGTGCTGCTTTCAGACTTCATCAATGAAGACATCCTCTTTTGTAGGGTAAATAGAGATAGCAGTTATCATTAAATGAGAATGGTAGATGTCTTTCACATTTGGGAGACACTTTTACTCTTCAAGCTTATTTTGGTCAGGCATTTGTACTCCCATACAACAGGTTATGATCCAAAGCATGTCAGGAAAAGAAGGGTTTCACCTATATGTGATACTCTCTAAAAGACAAGGATATGCTGTATATATAAGGATGGAAAAATTAAGTGTCCCACATTGCAATATGGTATTACAATTGTATACCACTTCTAAAATCAGCCCACTAAGTTTAATTCACTAAACTGAGTCTTTATTACTACTGCAAAAAAGATCTATTTAACCAGCCAAAAAAAATAAATGAACTTGCTGCCATTAGAACATAAGACACATATCTGAAACTAAAACTGCAGGAAAAATAAGCTATCTGACAGTTAGTGCTAGATATATTTCACTGACTCCCAAATACATTTTTCTAAAGAAATTAGCAGTAAAAATATGCCTGAAGCTAAACAAACAGACTTAAGATATTTTGTGGCAGGAAATATATGCCACTGCATGATGTGTGTGTCTGAGTACACGACAGAGCCTTCATTGCTGAATAATTTCAGTGCCGAGAGGACACTAGAACATGTGAAAAAACATACCTTACATAAAAAGGTATCATTCACCTTTCTAATAACTTCTTTGTACAACAGCAGTTACCATCACCACGTATGCCCTTGCCGGTTTACTAGATTACAATAATATTTACTTAGTCAGGCTTCAACACTAATTTATCTGTTTACTGGCTTGTTTGTTAACTGTGTAGGCAGATTCGTCCAAGGATCCTTTTTAGCTATGACTGGACCAATGGTGATGTAAATGTAATGGTGATTATCGTACTATAAACTATAACAATTCATAGCTGAACTTGAGAATAGCAGCAGCAGAAACAATGTGAACAGTAGCAGCAACAAATTCTGAAGTTAAATGTTTTAATTTACATAATAGCCTGTTTGCATACTATAAGAAAATACAGATACTTGCATCTAGTTTGTTTAACATAGGTGGTTTATTACTCTGGTGGAAATTTCCATTCACCTGGTGGTAATTTCAGTCTAAAGGAAGTGTATGCAGATTTCTAGCTGAAATCAACGTTAGCATTGGAATTCATAGCATATAATCAGTTTTTAAAACTCATTTTCTGAATGTACTTGTTTATTTTTAAACTGGTAGAGCTGATCCTTTCCTGTTATGCTTCAGCTCTTGGTGCAAATTTGGTTTTATAAAATGCCTCATGGTAATTAGAAACCCCTTAATTTTATGTGCTGTATGTTGATGCTAGCTGAAAAAGGATTGATCTCAATGTTTTGAATCTAGAGTTTATACACATTTATAAGGCTATGTTTTTGTTATCTGTTGTTAAGTCCTTACAAGTTCTGAATGAGCCATATACATCAGAAGTAAAAGTGTGTTTGACAGACCGTACCAAGCTGTGAATCTGAAAAATGATGAACATTGATAAGACGTTCCATGAATCCATAATTCAGTCCTGACTTTTGACTGGATCTTTTAGATTTTACTCCATTATTCCTGCACTATAATATCTGGGCTGACTACGTACTATAGTTAGATCTGTGTTCATGATGTTACTACTTACCTGTTGTTCCCAGCACTATGTGGATCCTGTCTCCTATGCCCGATTTGCCACTCAAATCAGGTAGGGGCTGCTCTTTATTCCTAAAACCAGGCTTGCAACTTCATGAAGTGTTCCTTTGCCTATATGGCTTTTGTTTTATCCCGCCTCCCCTAGTTAGAGTGTGTTAATCCGAGGCCTGTTTTAGAAGATCCCTCCATTATTTTCTATCTGAAGTGTCTATCTGAACACTCATATAGTTCTTTATACAATAAACGATCGTTGTTTTGTGACTATTTAATGTTTTTTAATTTGTTTTATTGTAATGTATTTTATGTTTATATACCTTATTTTATCTGTAAAGTGATTACATTATTTAACCAATTTAACGAAATGAAATCAGCAGAATGGACATTCCTATATGTGTGTTATCAGAGTCCTCTGACATACCTGCAATATGACACTGAAGAACTCTTATCTGCACCAATTGTGAAAGAAGGTAGACATTCACTGACATTCTTAGATGTACCTGTTGCTACACCACCTGGATAGTCGATTTGTGCACAAAGTGCACCTTTTACTTCAAGGACTCTTAGGTAGGAGGAAAATCTTTGTCCTTAGAAAGAACAGGAAGGATTCCCGTGTCAATAAAGGCCTGATGGTTTACCCAGATCTTCTTAATTAAAGAGTTGACAGGGTAAAACTTTCTTACATTCTGTTAATGCTGTGCCACTAAAAGTATAAAAGGTTGTAAGTGTTCAAAATACATGCTGTTGTCAAACAAAATATTTTTATTTTAACACTACATTTTTATACAGGTAGCTCGTAGCTTTACAAAAATCTTGAAAAAACATCTCTCCTGTCTCTGGCTATGCTCATGCCAAAATAACTCTCTCTAAAAACTACTTCTCCTGCTTTAACCCACACTGCTCCCTGGCTCGCATATGTGCCTATTAACTCTCTCTACAACCCAACCCCTTTTTGCTATACCTGTACTTTATTCCATCTTTATATTGTCTTCTGTCTATTTCTCACTTCCATAACTAACCACTTGAGCTATTACTCTGCCTTGATAATATCCTCTGGTCACGTCTCGATTCTCTAAGAATTAATATCACAAAACCGTCATCCCATTTGTATAAACCCTCAGCAGTTTAGAATCTCTAAATTGATTTTCTATTTGCATGAAGTCCGTCAACAATGTTAATCACTTTACATAATGTAAATGGGTATTACGTATCTAAATAATCTGTACCTTTCTGTTCATACTATGTCCAAGCTTGACACTGTATATACTCTATAATACCTGTTATTTCTTGTATGTATTTGTATTTGTATCTGATTTGTTAATTGTATGTGGAGCTTTTTTCCCCTAGCCTCCACTGAAAATGGGCTGACCTAGGCCCAATGGACCTTTCCAGTAGACAAACGCAATAAATAAATAAATAAATGTTTTAACATTTTGCAAATTCAGTTAATGTTTGTGTCAGTAGCACAACAGGTAGCACAATTACCTTTACTGCAGAAGGTTTGAAGGCTGTGAGTTGTATTCCCACACCAAGTATTTGTGTTAATTTTCTAATACTTGCACTGCAGTGTGGCATAAGGTGGTTGCTGTACTCCTGAAAGTGTTTGGGTCTAACCCAGTCATCAAAGAGAAAATAAAATAAAAAAAATATCTTACCATGGTGACTGTGTTATAAAGTAAAACTGTATCAGTCATGTTCTGTTTTCTGTGTACTTCAACTGCTTCACTGAAGTAGGAAGCATGTCCAATGTTGGTGTTGTCTGCTAGGGCATCTGAATTAAGTATGAAGAGTTTTGAACCATTTAAAGTGTTTGGCGTTATGCCTAAGATAACACATGCAAAAGATAAAATGTCCTGGACTGCACTCTGCTCTTTAAAGATTAAAACCTTTAGCACAGGTACTCCCAACCCCACATGACATGGTCATAACACTAAAGATAGTACTAAAGGGATGGTGGCAAAGCCTGCCAAATTTAATATTACAGATTTGGTAGTGCAGCTGCAGCTGGAGAAACATCTCTACAATTGTTACCAGGTATCAATTTGCTTGTGAGATGCACCGTGGTTTCACAGCGCCCCCACTAACAGTAGAAAATATGAACAATGAGACATGTCACAAGGCAGCACTAATTAATTTACTTAGTAAATAAGAGGAAGTACTCTCAAAACATGCCCACACAGACCACTTAGCTTTTTCCCCATTGGGCTCACAACAAGATTACAGCTCCAGCAAGAACCAGCTGCTCTCCAGCAAGAAGCAATTGCTCTTTTTTGCATAAAAAACAATACATTTTTGCAAAGTTATATCAGTTGTCTGTGATTCATAATAATTGTTAGAAAGATGGCTGAAATCTGAATGGGTGGAACAGAGCTACCTAACTGATAGTTTTCATTATTCGTCTAAATACCCAAGTGAAAGGGTTTGAATATGTCAGACAATACAGTATATTACAAAATGCAGCAATTTTACACAGTGGAATTTTCACTGTTTGTGCATTGTTAGAACTAGTGTTGAATAACATATTTTGTATTATACAACAACTCCCCATTAATATTCCAAAACATGCACGCTGATTGGTCAGCATGCACATTGTAAATCAGACTTATACTAATGGAAAAAGGTCTGGTCACCCGGACTTTTTCCATTAGTATAAGTCTTTTTTTACAGCAACGGAGAACGCAAGATCTCTGTTGCTTTTTGCCCACTTTCTCGCTATGTTAAAGGAGTTTAACATAGCGAGACAGCTTTAAAAAAAGCAACGGAGATTCTCCATTGCTTTTTCTAAAGCTGTCTTGCTATGTTAAAGAAGTTTAACATAGTGAGACACTTTGTAAAAAACAATGGAGATCTTGCTTTCTCCGTTCCTTTTTGTAAAGCTGTCTCGCTATGTTAAACTCCTTTAACATAGTGAGACAGTTTGTAAAAAGCAACGGAGATCTTGCTTTCTCCATTGCTTCCACCCACAGCTCCGATGTACTGCGTAAGCATATGCATGCGCACTACATCAGAACTGCCGCAGAATACCAGGCAGCTGTGGAAGGGCAGCAAGGAGGCATTATACAATGCCATTATTTAAGAAAAGTCTTTTTTTTTTCCTTAAATAATGTCATTGTATATAATAATAACCACTTTGGGTGTGGGTAATGCTGGATTTACCCACGATTGTTTTTGTTTGGCCACTTGGGCTTCGCCCTCATGACCAAACCACACCAACAGTGGGTAAATCCAGCATTACCCACACCCAGGCGTGGGTTATTGCTATAATAATTCATGGCAAATACATTATTTTTTTTTTTTATAAATATATTTTTTTAAATAGCTTTTCCTATTAGAGTTCTTGTTTTTTTTTTTTTTTTTTTTTTTTTTTTGAGAAGAACAGGAGGTGATATACAAAAATAATATGTTTAAATATGTTAAGTTTTACCAGTGTTATACTGATGACTTGTTTTATATGGTTTGTGTCTCAACCACTTTTTGAAGAATTTATGCATTTTTTTTTTTTGGTTTTACATAGTCATTATTTGGTACATGTATACATTATTTAGATGTTATCATTATTTGGGATCACTTTGGATTTGGGGTCAGAGCAACAAAGCTGCTGTATGCAGACAATGTGGCAGTACAGGCAGACTCTGATCTAGAACTTCAGCAAAGGATAGGAGAATGGAATGCAAATCTGAAGGCACATGGGATGAAACTAAGCACAGATAAGACAGTGGTAATGGCAGCAGATTGGGGAAATCAGAAGAAGCTGAGAATAGAGATAGATGGGAAGATAGTGGAACAGGTAAACAGCTTCAAGTATCTGGGAGGGGTGGTTGAGGAGAAGGGTAGTCTGAATGAAGAGGTCAAAGCTAGAATCAGAGGGGCTGCAGCCAACTGGCATAGAGTATCAGGTGTAGTATATGACAGAAGAATGCCAAAGAAGCTGAAAAGTAAGGTGTACAAGACAGTGGTGCGACCTGTACTACTGTATGGTACAGAAACCTGGGCAGTAAAGGCAGAACAGTTGAAGAAGCTAGAGGTGATGGAAATGAAGTGCCTGAGAAAGGTGGTAGGATGCACACTGTGGAATAAGCGAAGAAATGAGGACATAAGAGCAGAAGCCAAAGTAGCTCCAATTGCAGAAAAGATCAAAGAAAACAGATTACGATGGTTTGGGCACATGTGTAGAAAAGCAGAAGACAATCTGGTGAGGGAGATTTGGGACAGACAGGAAGAAGGTAAGAGGAAGCGAGGGCGTCCAGCAAAGAGGTGGATGGATTGTGTGAAAGAAGATCTGTGACAGTCAGGCATGAGTGTTGAAGAAGGCAGGAGAGTGGCACTGAATCGAGAGAGTTGGCGACAGTTAATACTATACCCCGACCCCATGTAAATGGGAAAAAGGGGATGATGATGATGATGATGATGATGACTTTGGATGCTGCCTCTGTAATAACATTTGATGCTAATGTTTTTGAAGAAATTGTGCAGCTGAAAGAATTACTACGTGTAACAGAGGTTACAATAAACCACGTCTTCAAAGGGATCCCTGCAGCTGCTCGAGCCTCAGGTGCTCTAATTCTAGTAACTCACAGCCAGAGACTCAAATGGGTGTAACCTCGACCAACCAGCTACTTGCAGTCAAATTCAAAAGTGAATTCAGCCACACAGCTGCCACACCATCTGCTTGCATCCTGGGAGATAGATGGAAGCAAGAGCTTGCCATGGGGCAAGTAAGTGGGGAAGGGAAGCAGTAAGGGTGCTACTAGGTTGAGGGGAAGGGGACAGGGGAGTGTAGTACAGATTTTAAGGATAGGGACTGGGACAAGGATTTTAGGTTTAGAGAGAGATAGGGACTTTAGGGTTAGGGAGGGGAATGGGGACTTTAGGTTTAGGGAACAATCAGAACTTTAGGATTAGGAAAGGGAAGAGGTTTAGGGAGGGATGGAGGACTTTACGGTTAGGCACTGGGTGGGAGTTTTTAGGGTTAAGATTATAGTTCTGGTAGGAATAGTTACTATTATCGGGAGTGAGTTATTGGAGTTGGAGCACTTGACGAAACGAGTGAATAGCAGAGAGGATGTGTGTCTCAGGCACATGTAGCAGATCCTCTTCTAATAACAGCTGATTTAGTTTTTGGTAGAAATAACATTTTTAAGCCTATTTTATGGAATATGGTTGAATGTATTTTGCCAATTTCTACAATTTCCACATAGCTAATTGCACACCTGGCTTCTGGTTTAATTACTTCATCTGACAGTTTGACTATTATAAAAATAGTTTATGACTATTGGAAAACAATTTTAGGCAATGATGATATGAATAAAGTTTTGGGAAAGCAAACAAATTTGTTTAATAAAAGAGGGTTTAATCAGAAGGCATTCCTGGAAAGGAATAGCATTGAGTCTTTTTGTCCATTTACTTAAAAAACTAATGGCACTTGCTTTTGTTGTGTTTGATCACAATGCAGGTTCATTGATAATGGTCCTTTTTCAAACTTAATACATCTCAACAGGACGATCTGTGTTAAGGCACACTTTACTTGTAATTGCCCTATGAAACACTCTCATCTCCCTACCAAACACTCTCACCTCCCTATCATGCCATACATTATTTAAACCTTCACTAAAAAATGTAGTTAGTAAATGGACATGTCCATGCTCTACCCCGGTTGATAAAGTAGCTAGGCATCAATCACTTCCTCTAGTTAAATTCTCTTCTTACATTTCTATTTATAGTCACTTTTCTGACATTATACAAAGCTACAGTTAACATAAACAATAAGAAAGCATATGTACTGTATTTCTACACTGAGATATAGTGTTGACATTTTTCTTCCATCCCATTTGACTTATTTATTGTATATTCTGCTAACTGTTTTATAATATACTGCTAGTACATTCTCAAATGTCTTCACAGAATTGTATTCTTACAGAATTATATACTAACAGTCTTAAAAATATAATACTAGGGCATTCCCAAATGCCTTTTTAAAAATGTACACTTTGAATCTCTTGTGTGACTTTATGTAACGTTGTGATTCCTGTCTTTATTATCTGTATACATATTATTCCTTGTGTGTATTATCTGTTAAACTGGAGCGTTTTCCCCTGGGCCTCCATTGAAAAGGGACATGTGTCCAGCCGGACTTTCCCAGTAAACAAATGTAAAATAAAATAAATAAATAAATAAAAATAATTCTGCCAGAATTGTTCATATTGCATAATGCCAATGTTGTGATGCTTTTTTATTAGAAAAAATATACAAGAAAATTAGTTTGCAGGATTTGCTAGCATATGTATGTTTTAATACAGTATTTTTCAACCACCAGTCCGGAAGAAGTTTCATGCCGGTCGATGAAAGACTAGGGCCCACTGGCTGGAAGAGGGCCCCTATTGACCGGGAGACATTTTTTAATTAAAAAAAAAAGTTTCTTTTTTTGTTTTTTATGGCCGTTCTTTAAGAAGAATGCCCTTTGTGTCCGGTCGAACAGAAGCGAGAAGTGTGTGTGAGACATGTTTATGCGACCTGCTGTTTACGTCTTCCGCAAGCATGGAATTTGAATGCCTGAAGATGTTTGAAATGCAGACCACGAACAGACAAGTGAGATGTAGGGGTGTGTGTGTGTGTGTGTGTGTGTGTGTGTGTGTGTGTGTGTGTGTGTGTGTGTGTGTGTGTGTGTGTGTGTGTGTGTATAAGTAGGTAAGTTGGGATGTGTATGAGTAAAATGAGGGAAGGAGGTGCCCGTCAACTGTCCAGATTTTCAAAGAATGTCCAGATTTTTGCCTCCTATTTTTAGTCTGTTCTTCATAAATTTTGTGGTTTCTTGGGTTTATTGTGGCAAATCCATAAGGGCAGAATTCACTAAATAATGATGAGGATTTGAATTTCAGACTTCATGGCCTTCAGTAAATTCACAATAACACAATACCTTGTATTCTAGCAACTGTCTAAGTTTGTGAGAGCAATATTTGATGTTTGTCCCTATTTTTGGGGCTTTGTCCCACCATTATTTTTGTCTTTGCCCAGATTTTTTGTGCTAAGAGGTTGAGAGGTATGGTGTGTGTGAGTGTGTGTGTAAGAGGTAGGTAGGTAGGTCAGCATTTGTCTCAACTGTCCCTAATTTTCAGGGACATCCCTGATTTTGACTGAAATTTTAGCTCTGTCCCTCTTAATCTCACCTAAAAGTGGTAACTTTTGGAGAAAAGGTGATGAATTACACTTAATAAATAATGACAATAATTAGAGTTACAGACTTCTTTTACTTTAGAAAAATGCATATTCACTCATATTCTGTTATTTTGTCAATATCTCAAGTTAATAATACTAATATATGAAAAGTGCCCCTGATTATTTCTGGATTTGTCCCTGATTCTGATGGGATTTGTCCCTTTTTGGTTGACAGTTATGGGTAAGTGTATGTATGTGTGTGTGTGTGTGTGTGTGTGTGTGTGTGTGTGTGTGTGTGTGTGTGTGTGTGTTTGTCTGTGTGTGTTTGCAGAGACCAGCCTCTGAAGGTGGTGCAGCTCTGCAGCTTGCCCTACTGGGTATTTGCAGGGCATGCATGACAGAAGGTTCAGCTTCCTATGCATGCCAATAAGATTTAGCTCTGCCATGAGTTGCACTGACTCTTTAACAAATTTGGCTTGATGTTAGTATGCTGCATGACCTACCTGCTATCAGATGTGCCTGTCTGACAATGAGCATGACCATACAGATGGCTTGTTTTGGGTGTAAACCCCTCCATAACTGATGACGCTGTGAAAGTGCAAGCAATGCAGAAGTGGGATGCTATTGGTTAACATCTTTGGTTGTAGTAGATGACCAGCCATGAGGATGGCCTCTTGTTCCTGACAGATGACCTAGGGAAGAGACTGCATGGTCCAATGTGTGATTCAGTCCATCTGATAAATAACTCATAAGGGTCATGCACTCCCTTAGATCAATGTGCACAGCCTGAAATATCCTCACTATGTCTGCCATGGCTCTGGTGTAATCATCCAGTGCCTCCATGATGGCCCTGCACATACATTTGATGGTAGCCATGGAAACACCAACCTCATGGGTGGGCAGTAATCATACCTCAGTTGAGCACCATTACCAGCCCCCAAGAGTAAACCATCCTGCCATCAAGTACTAGGGATGGATTCAGTCATCTCTGATGGAGGGGGGTACCACACTTCCCTGAGTTACAGTCTCCTTGTGAAGACAGGAGGTACTACCGGCACAGCTAGTTGGAATTTTGTAAATAATTATATGTCATTTGTGAATATCAAACTGATTTATACAAGATGCTTGTGTTGCAAATGTATTAAAACCATATGTCACGTGTATTTCAAACTGATTTAAACAGATGTTTGTATTGAAAAGGTATTTGTAAAGTGCTTGTGTTTGAAATGTATCCACAGTGTGCCCTACTGGAGAGAACAGAAATGTACATGCACTATCGTAACTGTTTAAATGTATATGTTTTAACAGAGAAAACTGGAAGGTTAACCCTAGTCCAGCAGACTTTAAAATATATCTGAAATTAAATCATTTTATGGGGTAGGCCATAAAAATGCTATCTCGCATTTCAATGCAGCCAGACACACAAAGTCTGTATTAGGAAGCTTTCTGTATTGTCTTTGGGGTGAACTAATTACTACTCTGGAAGCATGGAGGTATGAAATTGTTTTATGACTTCCAGCACCTGCCACAGATCTGAGCAAAAGCCCTTGTGTGTGTATTTTTACAGGTAGGTGCTAAATCCTGCTAACTTACAGCAATGGGAGTTTTCATGGGAACTAAAAATCAGATGACCAGAAGTGATGTCATTCTACAAGCTATCCCAGAAGTAATACTTTAGATATTATTTTGAGAAATCTCTTAGTGAGACTAAGCATTCTGTATTCTGTCTTGGGTCTGACAACAAGAAGAACCATTTACCACATCATTTTGCCTTGCTCTTTTAAGTAAGTAGGGAATAGTAACTCTCTTAGATTCAGTCAGGAATATAGTGAAGCTTAGCTTAGATATTGTTTTTCTTTATTTGTCTGAGCCTGTCCTTCAATGTTATTTTAAGTATTTCATGTGATTTTGAACTCTGATGTCACTGTAAATATATATTTAGTATTTTATGATTATTTTACTGTCATTAAATATATTTAAACCTTTCATTGTGGCTGATGTTTGTAGAGATATTTACATTTTGAGAGTACTTGCATATTTATTTGGTGACACTATTAATTACACTCAGTATATTGGGTACCCTTGGAAGAGCCTTAAGGTAGCTGGCAGGAGTGTTTGGTGGCAGTCATAACTACCTTATAGTCTGAGCAGAAGGGGACATAGGTAGTAAACCTGTGCCAGCCTTTCCCAGGTGTGTGTGTGTGTGTGTGTGTGTGTGTGTGTGTGTGTGTGTGTGTGTGTGTGTGTGTCTGTGTACATCAAATCTCAAAGAGTGTGTGTGCCAGCTACTTTGGCAGAGACACAAAACACTGGTTGCACAGAGAGGGTACTGAAGGTTTTGGATTGGACACTCACCTGAGCTCTTAACTCTATAGCTGTGCCAGTGAGTGTCTTATTGGGGATCTGGAGAAACAGGGAGAAGCCAGCCCCAGACTGACTGTGCTCCCTGTGTGCTCTTAAGGGAAATTGTGCTTGATGCAGAGAGCTGCATCTGGAGATACTGTGTGTGTACCTGTTATCCTGTCATTGAATGTCCCCCACTGGTGCCAGTGGTGGGGATTGAGACTCCTTGATTACTGGCTCAGAGGTGGAGGGTATTCACAGTCCCCATCAACCTTTCCAGTCTCAGATGGTTCTGTTTTCTGGGTATCTGCAGGCATGCAGAGTGCATCCATACTCTTAGTAGGGGATGTGAGGGTCACACTCCCTATGTTGAGCACACATTCTGCACTCACTAACTATACCAGCTCATCCCCACCATCATTATCAGTGGCAACAGATCCTCCAACATTAGATGGAGGCATTTCCACAGTGTTGGTGCTGGATAAATATTCACCTGGGAATAAATCAAATCAAAATATATACACAGTGTAAGTATTATCCAGCACTACAACTATGCATTCAACTAATAGTTTTACAAGTATAAAACTATGGTAACAATTAATACCCCTGGCCTACCTTGTACAGATAGACATGGAACTTGGATCCCCAATGTACCTATATACTATATATCAGACAGATTTAAGAAGCATTACACTAATGACTTGATAAGAGCACCTGGCAGATATTGATAATATGAAGTAGGACTACATACCTGGGGCATCTGTGCTTGGACCTTTCTGGGGTCTACCGGGCTCTTCCCAAACATCCAGCACACACTGTGGAACTCTTTGGCTATGATGCTGTCATTCAAAGATGTCAGGAACACATCTGTCTACATAAGAGGTGGCTCATTCAGTGGCCCACTGTAAGTTGCCCTCTGTTCCCATATCAGATTTTGTTCAGTGGGTGGCAATATGGATCATATCTGCGGACCAGTGATAAACTATGTCATAGTTGTAGTCATGACCACCCACTACATTTATATCAGTGATGATATCAGCCAAAGCATGTTTTCTGAAGGTCTGGTCAGTAGCATAGGTAGTGAAGGCTAATGGCCCTGGAGCCTTTACAAGCCTAGCCAATAGGAGTACCCTGTCATTGTGCCACCCGACCTTAGTTCTCATTGCCTCTGTTGAGTAGAGCCACTGGAGTGATCCCCGGGGTGAATTTTCTATTTCCCATCCACTCATCAAGATTTCTCTTGAAGAGGGCCAGTGAGGTGCTCTGCTTGACATGTATGGGAAGTCTATTCCATAGCATGGGCAGTCTCTGGTTTATGAACCTGTTCCTCCAGCTTGTTCTGTTGATTGTGGTAATGAGGTTGAGGTCTCTAGAGTGTGTGGTGCAGAGGGATTGGGATTTCCTCAGATGTAGCATTTCTAACAGAGCTAGGTCAGACATGGCTTTGTAAGTCAAGCAGAGATCGCCTCTAAGTAGGCAATATGAGACAAGAATAGTTGGAGTTTTTTAGTCTGCCCATATAGGACAAATGTTTAAGGCCTAGGATCCTCTTTGTGAGGTACTTTTGTGGCCTCTCCAGTTGATGCAGGTGTCTAGTGAGGTACATGCCAAATGGGGTATTGTACTCAATGATTGACCTAATGAGGGAAGAGTAGAGGGAGACAATGACCTCTTTATTCCTGGATGCAACATCCTTAGTAATGAGATGTGCCATATAGAAGGATGTTTTGACCACAGTGGCAATGTGGTGGTCAAAAGAGAGGTTGTTGTCAACCTGTGTTCCCAGATCTCTTATAAGGCCTTCTGTATTCAGTGGACTCGGTTCCTATTATGTTGTCAAAAGACAACAATGTTGAATGCACAGAAGAGCGAAACCGGTGGATATCGACGTTTGGATTGTGGGATCGCAGTACAGTGAAGATTGGAATATTTACCCTTTCCTCACTGTAGTGCGATCTCAGAGTTGGTATATATATTTAGTGGGGGGTGTGGGGGGCACATCCCCCCAAAATAAAAGTTTTGCTATTCGGCCGTTTCGCTCTTCTGAGCATTCAAAATTGTTGTCTTTTGACAATGTGATATGAACCCCAGTAGACTACCATTGATGTTTGCTACCATGGTTTCTATTTTGTTTTGATTTAGTCATTGCTCTAAAAGTTTCTGTACTCTGGATCATCATTGTTCAGTTACTATTTTCAAATGTCTGTCTCCCTTCCACAAAAGCATGTGGATCCATAGCTGTCATTTGTGGTATTATATTTGCTATTATTTTAGGTTGAATAAATATAGATAATGCAAATACTCCAAATCAATGACAGCTCACATAAGCAATATCTAATATAAAGACAAGGCATTACAAACTAAAATGCATTTTATATACAGTGTTTACTTTGAAGCAAATTTCCATTTGTTTCTTTCTAATTCTCCTATCAAGCATAGAAAACCACTTGAATCCATCTGGTTTTGAATTATCTCTTACATTAGATCTGTAAAAAATCTTAACTAGCTTTCATTAGATAAGGTAATGTTATAAATTTGTATTCGATACATTTTCATACTGCAGCCACAGGAGTGCTATTCACATTGAAAACTATTAATTTTCCCTTTTTTCATATTACCTTCTCAGTAGACTGCTACCATTGTCCTTTTAAGACTTAATTGCTCTCTCCCTCTCTCTTTCTCTTTATCTCTTGTGACTCCATTGACAAGGTCATTAAAGACAGATGTTATAGTATTTTTTCATTAATATTTTCCTTGTGTAAAGAAGAAAAAAACATTTCTTTGTCTTGAGTGTATCTGGTCACTTCCTCAGCCCTAATAACTGCTAGTGGGGGAAAAGAATAGTTAGCAACCTCTCAAATGTACCCCGAAACTGATTTTTTAACAGTTTCTTCATGTACTCACATTTCATGCTATACAACAAACCCTTTTGCGTAATGTAGGTGTAGTAATGCACTCATTTACCACTATGTTTATATAGGAAGTTGTGATGATGTGAGATATTGCTAGATATGTCAGGAGAAGTAGGGCAGTGGATGTGTAACATATGCCAGCACAGTAAGCTGTAATTTTGTAAAGAATTATATGTCATTTGTATATCAAACTGATTTGTACAAATGCTTGTGTTGAAAAATATATTTGTAAAGCAGCTTGTGTTAAAATGTACCAACAGTGGGTCATAGCTGTATTGTAACAGATTAAATGTATATGCTTTAACAGAGGACACTGGGAGACAAGAGGTTACTCTTAGTCCAGCTAACTTTGAAAAATAGTAAGAAATTAAATTATTTAACTTAGACCATAAATATTGTATCTTACAGTTCCGACTGTAGACAGAGACTAACTGTCTGTGCCAGAAAATGGTTTATTAGCTCCTATAGAAAGAGTGGAAGTGTTTATGGTTTTATAGCTTCCAGATGCTATAACACATCTCAGTAAAGTTTTATCTATGTGTATGGTAACACATATGTGCTAAATTCTGGTTCAGTTTCTAGCAATGGGGGTAGCATGGGAACCATATGTCAGATGACCAGATGTATGTGATGTTATTCTGCAATCCATCACTAAAAATGATGTTTTAATACTAGGTGAGACTGAAGTCTCAGAGCACTCTGTTTTTGGAACCTGACAAAAAAGGACACCTCATGTACTTCACCTTGCCTTGCTCTAGTAAGTGACCAGGGAATAGTAATTATTTAGATCAGTCAGGAAAATATAGTGAGATTAGTTAAGTACTGTTTTTTCTGTATCTGTGTGAATCTATTCATCTATGTTATTTTAATATTTCCTGTGACTGAAACTATGGTGTTTATTGTAAATAGATAGTCCATATTTTCATGTTTTTTATTTTTTATTATTAAATTTATTTATACTTTTCAGTGTGGCTGGTTCTTTAGAGAATATTTTAACCTTTGAGAGTACTCATATCTGTTTGATGACTCTGTGGCCTCTCCTGAAAGCCTTACTGCATTGGCCAAACATTATCATTTGTATTAATATTAATTTTACTCAGTATAATTGGGTACCCTTGTAAGAGCCTTAGAGTAGCTGGTTTTGGAGTGTCCGGTGGCAGTAACTACCTTATACTCTGGGCAGAAGGGGGTATAGCTAGTAAATCTGTGCCAGCCTTTCCTAGCTCTGTGTGTGTTTGTGTGTGTGTGTGTGTGTGTGTGTGTGTGTGTGTGTGTGTGTGTGTGTGTGTGTGTGTGTGTGTGTGTGTGTGCAAATCAAATCTCAAAGAGTGTGTGTATCAGCTGCTGGGAACAGAGGCACGAAACACTGGTTTCAGAGAGATAGAGAGTGGTGGAGGACTTGGATTGGACACTTGGCTGAGAACTCAGTTCTACAGCTGTGCCAGTGGGGAGTCTTATTGGGGATCTGGAGAGAGAGAGAGAGAGAGAGAGAGAGAGAGAGAGAGAGAGAGAGAGAGAAACCAGCCCCTGAACCGAGTGTGTTCTCCGTGTGCTCTTAAGGGAATTTGTGCTTGATGCAGAGTGGTGCATCTGGAAATACTGAGTATATCCATTTTTGTTCCAAGTGAATGTCCCTCTCCAGTGCCAGTGGTGAAGATCCAGGCTTCTTGATTGCTGGCCCAGAAAGATGTTATCATTACTTTTTTCTTTATACCAGTAACATTGTTTCATTTCACACTGCAATTATGTATTGTTTCTTATCATGTATATGATGTTAATTCCAGCTTTCTATACATTTAAATGCTTTCTTAACTTCTTATTCAGCACTTGCAACACCATTCCCCCAGATACAATACTATTACAATACCTATTATATTCTACTCTGTTGTAATTTTAGAAAATTAGCATATAATTTAAATCAAGAAGCTTTTTTTTTTCAAAAGTAGTTTCAGTTTTACTTATAGTAACTTCTTTCTTCCATTCATTTTTTCCTCCTATGCAATGAATCATACAGTGTGATTGATACTTTAGAGTTCCTCAGTAATTTAGCATTGGCAACATATTTCACATCCTCTCCATATGCTGCTTCACATAACTCAACAGTCCGTTTATCTAAATATCATATCATACAGTGGGATTGATATTCTATCGTTCTCTCACTTTTGAAACAGCTTTAGTTTGTCTTTAGTCTTCCTTCTGTTTCTCACCCACTCTCAGCTCCAGCATCTGGTTCAAATCCAAGTTGTTCAGTATTCTTCCAGTCAGTTCCCAGGTTTTTCCCTGCCTCTCTATTATTTTCCTTTGGAGCAATTTTAAAGGTTTAAATGGCATAATCTTTCCGCAACCCTGCTTACTAGTGAAAGGCTAAAACACTGAGTTCCCTACAGCTTGGTTTTATTTATTTATTTATTTATTTTTCTGAATGTGATAACCAGTGTAGGGCATTGACCACAAAAGACCACTTTCAGTCCCAGAACAGAGAGAATAAGGAAAGCAAGGAAAAAATGTATATGTGTGTGTGTGTGTGTGTGTGTGTGTGTGTGTGTATGTATATATATATATATATATATATATATATATATATATATATATATATATATATATATATATATATATATATATCCACCCAACAAAGGTCCAGCATAACTATATTCCTCTAGAATATTTTCAAAAAGTCAGTCCATATGGCTTTCGAAATAATTCAAGTTTAATGGAAGCAACAGCTCAGAAATGGATGTACTTACACACTGATGACACCTGGGGTGAAACCAGTCTGTTGAGTAACTTGTTCCTATGTGGAGTTACTTTGTTCCTAATGCTGTTGCTTTCATTAAACTTGAATTATTTGGAAAGCCATATGGACTGACTTTTTGAAAATATTCTAGAGGAAAATATTTATGCTGGACCTTTGGTGGTGTGTGTGTGTGTGTGTGTGTGTGTGTGTGTGTGTGTGTGTGTGTGTGTGTGTGTGTGTGTGTGTGTATATATATATATAATAGTATGGCAAGGTAATTAGTATGATGAGTATATAATACAGAAATATAATACAGCAAATAAAACAGACAGATAGAAGCAAGTACTATATACTATATACAATATAGGAACAGTCATACAAGTATAGGAATATTCAAAAGTATATATGTATGCATATGTTAACATGGCTATATACAGTGTAGTCAGAATGACTCTTGAGTTAGCTGTATTTGCATTTGCATGTGATATCATACAAACTGTTAGAAGGTAGATTGGTGAAGTAGAACAAGATTCTTTAAGGTAATATGATAACACTGGTGTCTCCTACTTTTAACACTTTTTGTCCTCTGCCATATTTTAGTCATAAGCAACTCCTTCTGCTGAGGCATTTACATCTTCACTAGCTCTTGGCTGCTTCTTGACGATAAGGTTTGGAACATGTATACAATGTGCCCCCTCTATTAATACTTATTGCTGTGGAGCACCTGTCAAGTAGCTTATTTCTATCTTAATAAAATGAATACAGTCCTCTCTTTCCAGTTTATATGAAATGGTAAACCACAGATTTTTTCTCCAAGCTGTGTCTTCTCATTCTGCTATTTTTGAAACATTTCTTCTTGGGAAGCGTCATACTCTGTTATGCTTTATCTTATTCTTTATTCTTTCATTATCTGACTTCTACAACTCTATCAGTTTATATAAATGCTTTCTTAGTGCTTCTTCTATTTTTACTAATCTTCTGTTATTTGACCTTATGTATTCCTGTAGTATCTGACTTACTTTGAATACCTCTGAGTGCATATGATTTATTTGTTTTTTTCTTCTAGTTTGTTAGAAGCCATTTCCTACATCAAGCATACAAATTGAATTGGTTCCTGCTAATCCATCATCCAGCTAATCAGCCATGAGGTTATTTCCAGCTACTGCTTTCTCTTCTCCTTTTTTCACCAGATTTCCCATAGACTTGCTAGATTTTTCCTTATTAACAACCAAGGGATACCTTTTATTGCTTTTTTGCCAGATTTTCAGTTTTCACATTGTAGGAGTTGTAATGAATGTGTTGCTCTGTCAGCCACCATTTTCAGCCAGTATCAAGGGTGAGCGCACAAAATATTACTTCAGTACCCAAGAGGAGAGTACATTAGTACACTGTACATGACTCTCATAAAGGAATAGTACTGCACCCTCAGTTAAAGTGAACGAATTTAGAGTAGAACTAGGAAAACACATCTGAAATATAACTTTGAAAGTTAAATGTGGGAGGACATCTAGGTTAAATAACTGCAAAACATGAATAATGACTCAGGCAAACTGCATCAATATGACACTATAATCACTTAACCTAAAAATATGAAAAATAAAATGTACAGGAAAAGTAATCCCAGAAAAAAAAACATATCTTTACATAGGTCAGGTGATAAATAGCAAAAAAGTTACGTTTTTGCACCCTCCACACTCCCTGTTAATTAAATATATACCAACTCTGAGATTGCACTACAGTGAGGAAGATGGTAAATTTCCCATTTTGCGCTGTACGGTGATCTCCAATCAAAATGGTCGAAGTTTCAAAACTTCTGTCATATAGTCCTGGCTGAATGAGGTTTGAAGTTCTGAAATTTCAGTAAACTGATTTAATACTGTTAGCAAGTGCTTTCATCCTGCTTTGAACATGGATTGAAGGAATCAAAACTCAGATGACATGAGGGTAAACTGATTAAATACAAGTGACTGTGTGTGTGTGTGTGTGTGTGGAATCAAAACTGTGTGTGTGTGTGTGTGTGTGTGTGTGTGTGTGTGTGTGTGTGTGTGTGTGTGTGTGTGTGTGTGTGTGTGTGTATATATATATATATATATATATATATATAATTATGTAATCTATATATATATATATATATATGTGTGTGTGTGTGTGTATATGTATATATATATATATATAATTATGTAATCTATATATATATATATATATATATATATATATATATATATATGTGTGTGTGTGTGTGTGTGTGTATGTATATATATATATATATATATATATATATATATATATATATATATATATATATATATAAATATATAATATATATATATATATATAAATAAAAAACAGCAAAACACATTCCATAAAACCCAATCCAGTGAAAACAGTATCAATCAACAACTCAATACACTGCAATTTAGACTACTTCACAGAAATAAATTGCGTCCTGATTGATATCTACTATCTTTGATGCTTCTTTATTGTATGGGATCAACGTTTTACCTGGGACAGATGAAATCATTAAAAAACAAGCAACCTTTTGTTGTTTTTTTTCTCCACAAGATCTAAATCCTATCTTGGAGAACTGAAGGACTTAAAGAGGAAACAAGCATTTTTCTGAGAGCTCTGTTGCTTCACTCCCCAGTGAGTGAGCTTCCGCATCCCCTTACTTATGCATGCTAACTCAAAGGTAACACAACCAAAGTGACATACCAAGTTAAATACAATAGCTGACTATTGCAGAAATCAAGAAATTCTAAAACAAAACAAGCTCAACAAACTGAATCTTCAACAAGTTGGCATCTAGTCTGGGATAAAATCTTTATGAAAATAATTCAAATTTGTGGGAGTCTGCACTCCATTTTCAAAGTCTGTCAGGTTGGTGTACAGAATTGAGGTTCTGAGCTGTTAACCAGCTTCATCCTATCATCTTAGGTTTGATTCTGTCAGTTTCTTTCTAGGTTACTCCTTAACGAGTGGCATTTGTGCCTAATGAATTTATCCTGTTTAGCAAACGAGTAAAGTAAAAGTAAATAAAAAGTCCATCTCATCTATTTCATCAGATACTGTGCTAAGACTGGCCAACACTACTGATAGAAGATCCCACAGTTATACCTACACTGACTCCCTTCAGCATTCACATTGTAAAGAAAATGCTTTCTGAGCACTCATCAGTTTGTGCATGCATATATATATATATATATATATATATATATATATATATATATATATATATATATATATATATTCACACATGTACGCACACACACACACACACACACACACACACACACACACACACACACACACACACACACACACACACACACACACACACACACACACAAGCACACACATCAATTTCATGATTTCTTTTTAAGTAATGGAAGGGTACTAGAAATATGCACTATATGGTGTAAGAGTAGCAGGCTACATGTGAAGGGTTTAGTGGGCTGCATTCTGGAAAACTGGTTTACAGTTCCAAAAATCATAGCTCCTTTTCAATGGATGCAAGTCAACATTATATCATTAATAAACAGCAGATCTATAAAATGTGTTATAAATAGCATTTAGTCATAAGGCAGCAACAAATAGTTATATGCACTCTGCATTATATTACCATTGTATGAACAACTATACATCAAGAAATCTGCTCATCTCCAGTTCACTCCTTCCATACCATGTAAATTTCAGTCCAAAATGCAGTTTTCTTTTAAAATACAATAAATGTATACAGAAATAGACATACAGAAGAAATACACTATGCAGCCTTTGGTCAAGTCTGATTAATTTGCAAAATGTTCATCAAAAACATAATTTTTCAGTGATCCCTGTTCACGGAGCTCAAGCATGGGGAAGATAAGGAGTTGCCCCTTGCAGGAACTATGGAAGTGCTTGGAAAGGAATTTTGCTGTGCCAATGTTTAATGAATTGTTTGCAATGCTTTGTAACTGAAATATATATAACTTGATAATGTATTATATGAACATATATAGATAATATAATATAATACAGGTAACATTTATATAGAGAATTTGGAGAAAAAGACAGAAGGAGACAAAACAAACTCAGTTCATCAGGGCTGAACCAGAGTACCTAAAACTGTGAGACCGATATCTTAACTACAAAAGCATTACACCACCCAAAAGTTTATCTGAGTACTTTTTGAAGTTTGCCTGCAAATGGCAATATATTTATTATATGCTGATTAGTAATTACTGCCTGTGTTATGCACTGGTACCTGCCAACCTCTTGTGTTTTCTATCTGCTACCTAGGTTTTTATAGAAGATATATACTTTCCAGCCCAATGTGCTCATCCATTTGTAAAACATGTTGAAAATAAATTCCCTGAGTATGAGTTTTTTTCCTTGGTAGCAGATATTTAAATTTAATACAGCCTGCAAAGAATGGCACCATGTGCTCTGCAGTCTCTGTAGTGCATGGCTGAGACATGCCTAGAGGCCAGTGAGCCTTTTACGCATGGTGGGTAATCCTTGATATTATACAATACAGGGAAGGGCAGTCAAAGTAAACAGCACCAAAGGGATAGTTGCAGAAGGTATACTAAGAGATAAGAACTAATTTTCTCACAAGTGAAAGCAAACAGATTTACCACAGTAGAGATTTAAAGATACTTAACTGTGACAGCCGTCAAAGTTCCTGCTGCAGATTAAGAATGAATAACCTACTTTTCTATCCCCAAAGATAATCACATAGTCTGTGGTGTAGGTCACACTGAGAACTGCTAAACAAGCCACTGATGAGGTGGGGCCGTTTAGGGGAAGCGCAGGACTTAAGTCACTTTAACTGACCAATATAGGGCTTTTCATGTTTAATTTATGTAGTAGGATTCAGATCATAAAAACACTTTCTTTACTACCTAAAATTAATGGTCAAAGTTTGTCCACCTTAGGGCATGAGTATTTTGCAACTGCACTTCATATGTACCTGAATCAGCTAAATGTTATTAGTCCTGTGAACCACTGTGACTTTATGCAATAGTTATCTGTGTTCTGTTTTAGTCATTTATCATATGCTCTGCTAATGGGATTTCTTTATGCCTTGTTTATCCTAATCTACAAAGATGGGGGGGGAGCTGTGTAAATTTGTGCTAAAATATCTACTTAACTGTTGCTATTCCTGTGCTAGTGGACTCTGTGACTTGCAGTATAAAGAAGGCAGAGATAAGATGACACAGAGTGACAGGCTGAGTTAGGAGATCATTGTTTGCTAGTGATATCATGGCATAGGCTGGCCCTGACTTTGTTTTTTTAAACATACCATTTGCGTAGGTGTTTTTTTAAGCCTATCATTTGCGTAGGTTCTGTGCATCTCTTTTTTTAAAATGTTAGCTTTTTCTAGAAGACAATGATTATGATCACTTTTGTAGCATGGCATTCCTCTGTTGCTTCTAAATGTATGCAGCACACCTGAAGTAAGCTTCATTGTAAATGCAACAAATGGTATACTTAGCATTAAACTACTTACATACATAACATATAAAACTTTCATTTTCCTTGAACAACAAGTGTACCTATGAAATATAATGCACATGTATTTTCCCTTTGCATATTCAGAGGAGGGCTGTGAACTAACAACACATATATCTTCTGGCAGTATTTTCCTCACCAGGGGTATAATGCGCACTCCTTGAAGAAGCCTAAAAAACAATAAAATTAGTGGGAGAAGTAGACTTATAAATCCACCTTGATAATTTTGGGCCATAAACAGTTTGTTCAGAGTCTTACATTTTTGTTGACTAGTATTTTAGGAGATCTTTCTTGCACTCCTTTTGAAACCCCAATTTTTTTCAAGCCTACCTCTTTGTTCCTCCCAAATGTGAGATCCTGTGAACCCACTCATTCTGCTGGGAAGGTAGAGTTAGCTACCAAAAGTGGTACCACATACCATCATTCTCTGCGAGGATCCTACATTCCTATATTGTGACTCAGCTTCCACAATAGCTTGCTGGTGATAAATGCATTCATAATACCATGCATGCAGGCTTTGCTTCACAGTACTACACACTGAAGGGGACGTGCAAATATTAAGGTCCTCCCCAACCACATGGACCAGACAAGGATCATGCCCTCAAGATGTGTGAGATTGCATTTGTCACCCAGTTTACACTTCCCCACTGGCTTTTGAGGGGAGATCTATGCCTGGCATAGAGGGCATTGTTAGACCCCACTCTGATGGACCTCCTGCATATCCACAAAACAAACAGTACCAGAATTACCCATTATAAAGACTAAAACTTTGCCTGTGATATAAATAGGACCTACTGGGGAGATGGGTATGTATCCCAGAGACTACCCCATCTATGGAACAGGCTCCCCATCCATGTGAAGCAGAGTTCCTCCCTAACCCAATTCAAGTACAACTTGGACAATTGGATGGGAAACCAGAAATTATTCCCTGGTTTTGCACCTATGTCTCTAATGCAAACAGGTAACCTTTAAATGGTTCATCTCCCAGGCCCATGCTTACACTTATCAAGGGTGTCATAACTTGTCAGAGATTTGGGATGCATAGCTAGGCTTAAAAAGGCCCTTGTGGTCATTAGCCTAGTAAACATCTATGAACCTATGAACCAATGACTGCTCCTTTCAGCTTCCAGGACTAGCTGTCTGGAGCAAAATTCATGGCTGTATCCCTCTTTGTCAGCGGTGATAGCTGCAGCTCTTTCTTGAATTATCTTTGCATATACTTTTTAAAGACTTTTACTAATATGTAGGTAGATAGAAATAATACCTTGATAAGTAAATTAAAAGTGTCAGAAAATGCCAGTACTGACTGGCAAAATCATCAGTCTACAAATCTGAAAGACAGGTGAACAGAGTTACCTTGTTTAATGTAGGAAATGCATTATTTCATAACTATCTGAGGGCTCCTTGACAGGTGGTTGAGGTGAAATTCCTTCAGCATCAGTTGTCTGAAGAAAAGATGCCAAGGAATATAACCTCAGTTGCTATTTCCATAGCAAGTCATTGCTAGTGCAATTTCTAATTATGCACCAGAAATGATTCCCGTTTTTGGGAACTTTTTCCCTTCTTTGAGTTGGTGCAACTATAGAGTTGATACTTATAAGTTTGGGTGGTACTGGGGACTTGCTTCCCTGCAAAAAATACTTAAAGTTATTAAAGTTATTTTTTTTTTGCCTTTTTGTGTTTCAGGGATTACTTTTCAGCATTTGTGATGCTTGGGATTGAGCAGATTGGTGATTCATAGTAGAACCCCGTTTGAGGGAATTCGTAACTGAGGATTTTTTGTACGACACATTTTTTAGCAGAAAAATGTGGCAGTTTATCTTTTAACACAAATGTGTTTTGATATGCTCAGGTTTTTGCATATTAAAACATATAAAATAAAGTGAAGTTCCAAAAAAATGTTTGCTGATGGACTGTAAAAAAGACAGCGTGGAAAGGAAAAAAAAAAACAAAAACAAACAAATATACTGCCAGTACTGAGTGACATGCTGAGTGATATAAGTTCCCCTCCTAAAAAGTTTAACTGTATACAGTTTTATCAATGTAAATGTAGGTTGTAAATTAACTTTAGACAGGCAGATGTGGAAATTGGCATTTCTTGACACTTTGTAGAAAATACTTATTCTTCCAAATGGGCTGTTACATGGGAAATTTCTCCTTTTCCTTTTGTTACATTGTATCCAAAGCTGACTGCAGCTGTAGCAGCGAGGAAGGCATCCCACTAAAAAGAAATTGATCAAATACAACTAACTTGTTTCTAATGAAGACTGTATTCATTTAATTTCATAAAACATACCTAGATCCACAGAAAGTAGGCAGTACAAAGCAATAAGCAACACAGGTAGAAAGATCGTCAGGCCATGGACACAGATGATTTTTGTAGGAAGTGGGCTTGAATAAACTTATATATAAATTTAGCTTCATATTTGAGTAGCTCTGTGAGTATAAAATCTATTTCTAATATTACACAGAATTGTTGTAGTTAACTTTGAGTCATAGGACCTTGTAAATGAATGAAACAAAGCCCATGGACACAGATAATTTTGCAGCACGAGGGCTTGAATATATTTAATTCTAAAAAAGCTGTCCAGTCTATGTTTATGTGAATATATCTATATCTGTCTGTCTATCCATCTAGTTTCATAGTTGAGAATCCCTTTGACTATAAAATCTATTTCTAACAGTATGAAGACAGGAGGAATGGCTGTAGTAGCATTATGTCTTGGAACATTGTAGCTGAATGAAACAAAACCCATCACAAAGAATGGGTAAGATGACAAATTATAACCTTTATTAGATTCATATGTTGTACATGCAGTCCCATATTGCAATAGTAAGCAATAACTACAGAATACTGATAATTAATTAATTATGTCTATATAGGATAATTTTTGCAAAGTCTTTATCTAATGCAAAAACACATAATACATTCTACTTTAATCAAGTATTTTTATTAGGTTACATAAAATGGAATTTCATATTCTATAAGTTATATTCAGAGAAAGTGCATGCAGGAGTAACAATATGTACAGATTCTTTGAATTACTTTTTTGTTTGTTTCATTAGCTTTTTTTTACCATAAAATCAAAACGGCATCAAAATGAAATAAAAAAAAAATGAAACAGGCTGAGACAGCAGTTTATCTGAGTTCTGGCTCATGGAATTTGTTCATGCATTCTCTCCTCTTTGTCAGAAGACATGATGTATTATGTTAAGAAAGGAAGATGTTCCTCCACTTAATTTTGAATGAGCTCTGTAGTCAGCCTTGGTTGTGTGTAAAAAATGAGTCTGAGAACCAGTTCACTTAATTAGAAAAAATAAAATATTTAAAAATATAAAGTCAGTGAATAAATATGAATGTATAATTGCACTTCCTCTGTTCTCATCAGTCTGTTTGCATGAGCGTATGAGGAAGATATGAATATTGTAAAACCCTAACTAGTTCTTTGCTGCTTCAATAGCTTAATGGTTAGAGCAACCAGAATGATAATCTGGAGAATCCCGGTAGGAGTTCTAGTTAAAAAAATGGTGCTTTTGTGCTGTATTCCTTGGCTTTGGCTAGGGCCTGTGCTTCTAAAGAAAAAGCTTCTAAATGAAATAGCAGTTTAAAAATAAAACAAATTGAAATCTGCCATTCACTGTGTTGTTCTTTCAAACCAAGAGTTTATTAAACACAGAGGAAGTGCTTTCATATATTCAAATACAGACTCTGTCATACTCTGACTAACAGATAAAACACAGCTGCTCATTAAATAGTAAAAATTCCATGACATCATGAAAACTAAATCCACTCACTCCCCTTTTTAAAATCAATTCTTATACGTAGTCTTTAGCAGAGCCGCATCAAGGTCAAATGGGACACTAGGCAGAGTAATAGATCAGGGCCCCCAAAAGCAGTCCCTCCTTTGGCAACCCCCCCAAAGTAGTCCCCTTCCCAGTCATTCCAGTATTCCACTACTTGGCTATTTCTCCCCAGTTACCATAAACACTGTTCAAACCTGTCAGTGTGCATATTGCTTTCTTATTTACTTCTATAATGATTACAGATATTGAAGTAAAATAGCACAGTGATAGCCATTTGCTAAACAAACAATACAGTCTCACAATGAAAACAGACAGCATGAACTGTAAACTCACATTCATTGAAAGCCATTAAAACCCACATTCAAAGAAAATGCATCTGGCTAGTGGAAGATTAAGTTTACCTTTAAGCCGTTTTCAAATGGTAGGTTCCTTGCACACATTTCTAGGGCCATGCATACATGTATGTTTTCTTTGATTCACCTTCCTGATTGTATTAAATTATATTCCTTGTATAATACAGCACCACTTGTTAGAATGCATTTTAAATGTCTAGTTTTGAACATTCCTCCAGTAAGCAATGAAACAAAATGTATGAACCAACAATGACAAAACTACCATTTCAGAACATTTCAACCATAAAAGGCCATTCAGACATCTGTCATTACAATCCACCAGTATCAGTCAATAAGCACAATGTCTGCAGAAGTAAAAGTCATCCGAATAATTCATTATTAAATAGATCTGTAGCTACTGGCAACCAACTTTACATTTCAGTGTTTCATCTACAAATTCACTGCCTGCTGCCCTTGAATTAATTGCCTATGTAACATTAAAAAAATTGGTACACTGGTAATATTGCAGTAGGGAATGACTGACAGACCAACAAGTTCATAGTTACTAGGCATCTCATACAAAGGAGGACACACGCAGGAGTGCAGAACCCCTATTCCCCCTTAAACTGCATCAGATAGCAATTGAAAGGGCACTGCAATAGCAGCACTCCAACTACATAGTGTGGGAGTAGAATCCACAGCCTTTTGCACCAAAGGCAATTATGCTACTAACACTGCTTTCAAATTCTAGAGCACAAAAAGTGGCTGCCATTTGCTAAACAAAACAGCTAGTTGCACATTGAAAAACAGATTTATCATGAGGAACAGTAAACTTCCCTTCCCTTGAAACTCAATTCCATGAAAATGCACTGAAACTCATAATCACTTGAAAAATGCACTGAAACTCAAACTCACAATTTTGTTATCAGTCTGGTAGTTTGTGTAGAAGATTCAGGTTCTTGTCAGCACTGAAGCTCACAATTCCTTCAGCAGTTTGGTAGCTGGTATAGAGGATTCAGGGTCTTGTCGACTATAATCAAATTACAGGGTCAAGACTGATCACGTTAATTGACTAATCTGTCCCCCCAATTAGGGCATTACATACCATTCCTCCATAAACCTCTTAACACAAGAAATCTGGACAAAGCCTAAAATAATGGGGGACAAAGGCCCAAACATAGGGACAGATTTCAAATAGTGTTCTTATAGACTTAGAAAGTTGCTAGAATAATAGTATTTGTCTTAGCATGCATTTTCTGAAGGACATGAAGTCTAAAACTCGAATGTATGACATTATTTAGTTATTTTAATCCTTGGTGATTTGCCTGAAAACCACAAATTTTATGAAAAATAGGGCAAAAATCTGGAAAATTGAGAGGTATGCATACCTCTTAACCTCTTAGTACAAGAAATCTGGACAAAGCCTAAAATAATGGGGACACAATGGCCCAAAAATGAGGATAGATTTTAAATATTGCTCATTTTAACTTTTATCTTAGAATGTTGCTAGAATAACAGGATTTGTGTTAGCATGCATCGTCTGAACGATATAAATTCTGAAACTCATAGATACAATCATTTAGTGACTTCAACCTTCTGTGAATTGCCAGAAAACCACAAATTATATGAGGAACTGGCCAAACATATGAGGCAAAAAAATGGTCAGCTGAGAGGTATGCATACATATTTAGTGTAAGAAATCTGGACAAAGCCTAAAATAATGGGGATACAATGGCCCAGAAATGTGGTAGAGTTTAAATATTGATCGTTTTAACTTTTAACTTAGAAAGTTGCTAGAATAACAGGATTTGTGTTAGCATGCATTTTCTGAACAAAAATAAGTTGGAAACTCATATATAAGTCATTATTTAGTGACTTCAGTCCTCCGTAAATTGCCAGAAAACCACAAATTTTATGAGAAACAGACCAAAACTACAAGGCTAAATTGGGACAGTTGAATGGTATATTGGAACACAAACACACACACACACACACACACACACACACACACACACACACACACGCACACCTTCTGCAACACACACACATCTTCTCTCTTATACAGAATGGAATCACTAGTATAAATGATATACATACACATATACACACACTTAATCCCTCATTCGAACAGAAAGGCTCTAGTTTGAATTACAAACACACATACACACACTTTCTCTCTCATTCAGAACAGAACCACTACTTTAAATTGTATATATGCACATACACACACACTTTATCTTTCATATGAGCAGAATGGCTAGTTTAAATTACAAACACACATACACACACACTTTCTCTCTCATACAGAAATGGAATGGGTCTATATCACAAAATTGAACTTCCAAAATGTCGAACACCATAAGTTCGAACTTGGAAGATTGAATTCGAATAATATCGAAATGTCAAAACAGCGAATTTTTTCCCAGGGAAATAATTCGCTGTTCAGAAAAACACACACATAACACAATCACACCAAACACCTTCAAAACCTACACTAAGCTTAACATACACCATTATCTATGCACTATCCTTAGCTCAGCCCTAACCCTAAAGTCCATAACTACTGTACACTTACCAGACCTGTGCCCTAACCCTAAAGTCCATCACTACTGCACACTTACCTGACCCCCGCCCTAACCCTAAAGTCCGTCACTATCGCACACTTACCTGACCCGTGCCCTAACCCTAAAGTCTGTCACTATCGCACACTTACCTGACCCGCACCCTAACCCTAAAGTCCGTCACTATCACACACTTACCTGACCCGCGCCTTAACCCTAAAGTCCGTCACTACCCATTCGTACACTTACCTTGACCCGGTCAGAAAATGTTGAAGTCGCAGAAATAACCAACCAAATTCTTTCCCTGGGGAGAGAATTCGGGTTTCCGCGGCTTTGACATTCTCAACTTTCGAACTACCAAGTTTGACCTTCCGGTATTCGTCATTTTTAATGTTTGATTTTGCGATAGGAACCCAAACAGAATAGCTACTTTAAATTACATACACTCGCATACACATACATACATACATACACACATACTTCTCTCTAGCTTAAATTACACTTTTATACATTTAAACATGCATACATACACATACACACTTACCTTCTGTCTTAGAGGAACTGCTAGTATAAATTCTGCTCATAAGTGTAGAATGCATTATGCGTTTACTTTCTACTTTCCCAGTGGTGATGCATGCATGGTTCTCCTTAAAGGAGAAGACGATGTGGTCACCACCACAGTGTTTAGAAGTTTTTTTTTTTTAATATATTATTAAAATGAAGGCTTAATCCCCCTATCCAGAGTGGGCCCCCCAGCCACGCAGCCCTAGGCAACTGCCTATGTCACCTACTGCTCAATCTAGCTCTGGTCTTAAGCCTCTATGTATTTAAAACACACTTAAAATTAATATGGTCATTCAAGCCTGACAAATGTGTGGCATTTAATCTAATTTGGCACTCATATTCCTTGGGGTCTAGCATGTTCTTAACATCTCCAGCCCTATCGCCAGGTTCTGTAACATCTAAAACATAGAAAATATACTTTTTTAAAACGTGCACATTTTAAAGTCCATCTATACAAAGCACTGTTACAATTCTTCTTCTTTATTGAACAACAGTGCTCATATATTCTTGAACTCAATTTCCTATTAGTCCTGCAATATAAATCACATTATAAGTATTACAATTGCAGTATTTTAATGCTAGATAGTTTTTTCTGTATTCAAACAGAAAAAAGGACTGTTTGCTACAAATCTGTGCAGGTTGCACATATTACATAAATGCATGCCTTTTATTCTTATTACTTCTTACTGTCTCCCTTTTCAAGACTCTTTCTAACATTATAATATTTTTCTTTATAATAATGGGTGCTGTACCCACCGCTATAGCATCTACGGCCGGGATCTGCCAGTTATTTATTAATGTATCTGGAATAACTGGAGTGTCAAGAGTCTAAGTTAAAATTAAACCTAAAGTATACTTATCTGCATTATTGACACCCAGCACAGAGGGATTAACATTTTCTTCATCTTTATCAGTCAAAGGTTTGTATTGTTGTTCTCTTCCTTCTTCTGTCTCACTAGCCATTTACAAGACTCAGATACTTAGACTAAGTTATAAAGCTGCAGTAAAGCTAAAGAGCATTTGATTGACTTAATTAATATGGGCATGAGACATGCTTTTTTTGTTTAATCAAGATGGTACCAGTTGGCACATATACAGTCTGCAAAAATTGTCACTCTTTATTGTGTACTTAAAAATTCTTAAGGATTTATATAATTTACCGCGTAGACCAATTATATCAGAATGTGGGAGTTTTACTGAAAATATAGGTAGAGCAGTTAAGAACTATCTTATGGCTTATATAATGTGATTATCCTCTTATCTTGATAATATTAGATTATATTAGATATTATATCTATTAGGTCTTATATTAGATATATATTAATACGCACCAAAACAAGCAGATATAAGAACAGTTTTTTTTTCCCACAGGCCATCAAGTTCATAAACAGTTAACTCAGCTTATTAGGCTGGAGTATTCTTTTTCCCAAGCCTCTGAGGATTCTGCAGTATTGTTTACATATTGTTAATACTTGTTTCTTTCAGAGTTTATTTCAATATTTCTTGCACTGAGTTGCACTTTGCACCTTGTATGTATATGTATATGTATCTTTACTTTTTTTTGTCTTGTTCTGAATAGTTGCACGTATGTCATTTGTCTTGTTCTTAATAGTTTTATGTATGTATGTATGTATGTCGTTTGTGTAATTCATACTTGGGGAGTCACTGAAACTGGAGTTATATTCCTTGTATGTGTGCATACTTGGCCAATAAATATGATTCTGACTCTGATTATATCAAATATATCACTAGTTTGTTATGTAAGCTGAGAAATGTAATTTGTCATTTGATGTCAATAATCTATATAATAGCATTGTGTATAGTTTTGGCCTCCAGGCTCTTGACTGTTTGTTTTGTGGGTGACAGCCCAAAGGTCAACTATATGAAGGAATTAGTATTTTTTTTAAATATTTATTTTACTTTCAGCAAAGACTTTTATCAACAAAATGAGGTATTGCATTGGGGCCCCTTGTGCTAATTTATTCATGGGTATGCTTGAACAGGAGTGCTTTTATAGTCACACTTTTTTTGCACAGCATGTAGTTGATTGTTACCTCTGCATAGATAAAAAAAATCTGTGTGATTTGTGATCACAATGTGGAAACCAAAAAGAAAACCACATCATAACAAGAAAAAATACTGAAAGTTCTTTACCAGAAATTTCTATATTTTTGAATACTGTAGTTTTTTTTCTTTACCTTGTGTTTTGCTTGCATTCTGTTGTTAAATACCACTGTCTTATGAACCTGTTTCTTAAATGCTTTCATCTATGTGTTGCCAGTGATGGACTTCATCAGATGATAGATTATGTATATGTAAAGTTAATCCTTCTTCCAGTGTGAGTTTTTTTTACAATGTTTGAATTTTAACAGATTTGGTTAGGTGTTTATCTGCATACTTAGACTGCATGAAGTATTTTTTTAAATTGCATGAAGTATTTTTTTTTTAAATGTGACTCAAGTTACCTCCTATCTCACCTTCAAGCATTTTGCCAAATAGTGAACTATTATTTAAGCAATAACTGATGACATGGTGTGGTATATTGAAGATTTACCCATGGTTGATGTGGTTTAATCACAAGGGAGAAGCCTGAGTGATTAAATAAAGCCAACCGTGGGTAAATTTCAATATACCACAATCACGGAGTCAGTTATTGCTATTATACAATGACATTATTTAAGAAAAAAATACTTACTTTTCTTAAATAATGTCTTTATATAATGGCACCGTACTGTTCTTCTGCAGCCGGTGGTATCTTGCTGCCTTGTTTTGATTTACTGTGCATGAGTATGGGACTTGCATTCCCACACATATCCAGTACGTCAATGCTTTGAAAAGGAAGCAAAGGAGAAAAGAAAGTCTCCATTGCTCTGTTTTTGTTTTCTTTTTCTTTTTTTTTAATTAAAAAAAAAAAAAAAACGTTTCAGCTACTTTAGGGGTAGGAGAGAGAGAGAGACAGAATGGAGGAAATGCAAAGAAAATCAGGTACGTGTCTTTATTTTTAAATAAAGTACCTGATTTTCTTTGTATTTCCTCTATGCTGCCTCTCTGGTATGTCCGGAGTCTGGACTATAGATTTTTAAAAATTTTTGTTAAAAAAAGTTATGGAATATACGAACGAAAAGAAGTCTGGGTGACTGGACCTTTTTCTGTTGGTATATTCTGGGATTTACAATGGGCACGCTGGTTGGGATGGCCAATCAGCATGCTCGTTTTGAAATATTAATGGCCAGTAATTGTATAATAGTAATTATACAATGATAGTTCATTAGTATTGAGAAACGTGCACCCTGATTGGTCAGCCCAACCAGCATACCCATTGTAAATCGAGCATATACCAACAGAAAAAAGTCTGGTTGCTGAAGTACCATTGAGCGGCCAGAATTTTTTCTATTTGTATATGGTACAGAAGCATATGTCTTAACTATCCAGATTTTTGCCTCATATTTTTGGCCTGCTCTTCATAAAATATGTGGTTTTCTGAGAAATCAATGAGAAGTGAAATCACTAGGTAATGACACACATTTCAGTTTGAGACTTCACATCCTTCAGACAATGCACAATAACACTATTCTTATTATTCTCACAGGTTTCTAAGTTTATAAGAGCAACATTTACAATTGGTCCCCATTTTGGAGCCTCCCCCTCTTAATTATTTTTGTCCACATTTTTTAAGTTAAGAGGTTTAGAGGTATGTATGGAGGGCAGAGCAAATACAAGGAAAATCAGGTATATTCTGCAAAATTAAAGAAATGTGCCTGATTTCCCTTGTACTTCCGTCCTGTCTCTCTTGTATGTCTAACCTGACTAGATTTAATAATTAAAAAAAAAAGCATTGGAGATCATCCATTCTCCATTGCTTGCTTTCCACAGTACTGATGTAAGCTTCTACTCATATGCAGCACATCAACAAACATGGAAGAATGCAGAAACAGTGTTGAGGAACACTACTGTGCCATTACACATACAAAGACATTTTTTTAATGAAAAGTAAGTAATTTCTTTCTTTCTTAGATAACGTCATTGTATAATAGCAAAAACTTGACTTGTGAGTGTGGGTATATTTGCCCTCATGATCAAACCACACCAACCGTAGGTAAATCTTAATCTTATATTCACACCCACTCATCAGTTATTGCTTAAAAAGAACACATTGTTCTAGAATATTTTTTTTCAGAAGCTGAGACAGTAATTCAAGGATATGTTGAATATTTATATATTACTAATGCTATTCAGAAAGCTTAGAATAAAGGTTAATGTATGGACAGAGATCAGTTATTAGGCTGGGAACATTTTAATGACTATGTTTATAATTATTTTGAAGTTAATGGACAACTGGATAGAAATAATGATTGCCCTTTTAAATTTATTTATTATTTTTTGTTACTGAAAATAATACTTTTATTGAAATTCTTGTAGTTTATCTTTAAAAAATGTTGGAGATATGTGAATGATACAGAATTGAGAACTCCTAAAAGCATTTCTATAGTATATAGCAGTGGTGGAAATATAAATAATTATATGATACATTATATTATCAAAGTGACTATATGCATAAACAGGGAACCCAAAACAGATACACCTTCTCCTATGGTACCCATTGTAGTTGTTCTGCTCTGGTAAATGAGTTCTTTATTACTAATGGTAGAAAAGTATCTATTAACGGTTTTATTTGTTTTATTTTGACTGGTGCATTTGCCATTGTGTTTGCTATTTAAACAGGTTGTTTTAGTTCTTTCTGGAAGACATTAGCCAAGATGCTAGAGACATGTGTTTTAATAGATTTTGGAACTCAAATGTCACTTTATTTATTTTTTTCTGCATTTTGTCAGTATCTTGTCTTTTGACCACATCTGATTTCATATAGCGACAAAAGTTCATCATATTCTTCCTCTAGGCGTGAAAGAGACTGTCATAGCTCATGTCTGTTTAATGTCTTGCTTCACATTTAGTTTGCAGATCTCAGAACTATATCTATGATGTTTCAGCTTTAATATCTTTTCCACATGGTGCCTATTGATGAATAAAACAGTCTTATCTTAGTAATGGCCAGTCAGGAAACTTTTCCAGTAATGCCAATCAACTTTAGTTCTTGCTTGTCAGGGCTAGTTTTTCCATGAGTAAAGATACTATCTAATTTATCCATTCTATTTTTTTCTCTCTCAACACATGACTTAAGATCATGAAACAAGCTACTCTCATTGGTAGTCTGATGTATTGTTTCAAGTCCAAGAAGTTGCTTATTGACTTTGAAATTATCATTTATTATTCAATTAAACTTGGCCACCTAAGCAGTATTATAAATATCACTGAATTTTGCCACTGAATAGTTTGTGATATGTAGAGTTACTTGACTGTGAAAATCACTGGCAATCTCTTTGAAATCAACAATTCATAGTGTCGCTGGACAGAAAAAAATCTGACTACATTTTGTCTTAACTCATTTGTCACCCAGCATGCTAGCAGCAGTTTTCAACACAAGCTTAATTGTTTCTTCCACATTGGTGGATGGCTTATTTTTCTTAGCTAAATGTAAAGCTACCTCATCAAATGCAACAATAGTTTTCTTTGAAATAAAAAACAACCCGGAAAACTCAACTAAACCTATAACAGTTAAAAACTATTCTAAAGCAAACTACATCCTATTAGTCTGCTCTATTATTTTATCATGGTGAATGATGACTATGTACTGCTGTTTAATGAACTTTTGTTTTCTACCTATGAAACTGTTTCTTTGAGCTAACCTGACTCCAGATTGGTCAATGAGATCTGAATGAGTGCTTATGAAATGTTCTTTTTCATAGCTGATGCAAAAAAAGCTGCACACCAAGCCTAATGGTTTACCACTATGGCCTAGCACAAACATAAACATATACTTCCATTTTATGTTGAATTCATGATAACAAATATCCTTACATTTTTGTTGTTTCAAATCCTTTGATAGTACAATCATACTTCAGTGTGGTTATAACTTTATTATTTGAGCAAAACTCTCACCAGCATTCTTCTGTTACAATACAGAGTGGAAAATGATTAAAAACTTATCAAGGCATGAACTAGTCCAACAATACATGCAACAAAAGAGTCAAATAGAGTTTCAGGCACAGACCTCATACCATATAACCAGCCAATCGGAAATTGATAATTCTCTGCTCATATCCATGTCTGCTACAGTAATACTATGGTGAGTTGTAACATCAGTGAAAGTTATGCAGATGCAAAAAGAAGTAAACACACAAAATAAAATACTAAACAAGGAAATGTCATTCACTTATTAATAGGAGAGGCCAACAAACATCTCTATATACAAACTTTTGTTAAAATTGTTCAAGTTTTTCAGCAGTTATAGAGTTTAGTGAGACACTTTCTAAGGGCTGATAGGTCACCCAAGAAGATCACAACTATTACCTAGACCTATTAAAGGCACTAACCAACTACCCAAATATCCTATTAATGGGAGACTTTAGCTACTGTCTATAGACTGGGAAATGTACATTGTCTCTAACTCACAAGCACAATGTTTCCTGGACTTTATCAACATGAACACCCTGGACAAGATAGTGCACACTCCAACCAGACGATCAAACATACTGGACCTAGTACTCATCAACATGGGACAGCATTGCTGCCTCCCCTGTGCCATGTCCTCGTTGGTGAGGTTGAACTAGAAAACTCTTTCCTTTACAATAAAAATCAACCTGGAAAACCCAATTAAACCTGTAACAGTTAGGATTTATTCTAAACCAAACTACATCCTATTCAATGATAGCGCATAAAAAGTAACGACTCCCTCAAACTCCAAGAACTCAGCTGCCTATGCAGAATTATTCACAGAAACCCTGCATAAACATGTAAATGGCTGCATTGAGGCTGCTGTGCCTTACCAGAAGTAAGCCAAAATCTAACACCAAAAAAAAAAAATAGTTGTGGAATCCTTACCTTAACAAGGTATATAACAAAATAAAAAAAGTAATGGCCAAAATCCAAAAGAGCAACTCTCATAGAGACAAGAGCACTCTGATTCAACTAAACTGAAACGAAGAGGTCTAATAAAGTCCAATAAGGCCAATTATGAGGTCAGGATAGCCTTCAAGGCTAAAGATAATCACAAAGTTTTCTTCAGCTATGTCAGGACCCTTACAGTATCACTCAGCAGTGTGCAGAACTGGCCATGAATGGCACAGCCTTCACTGACCAGGATGACATAGTGAATTTACTAGCTGATAAATTTAGCTCTAACTTCAACCCCAATCCCCCCAGTGAAATTCTTCTAGCAAATCCTCCCCTCATCAACAGGGAGCAGGTCCTGGTGGTGCACCCTAAGGCCAAATACACTGTTTCAATGTACCCCAACAATATCCCCAGTTGCCGCCTAAATAACCTAAAACACAACCTAGTAGGACCACTTGAGGCACTCTTCAACTACAGCCTCAAAACAAGTTATGTTGGAGGACCACAATGGTCATCACTGTTTGTAAGGGTGGACCATCAACTGACCCCAGGAACTACAAACCCATCAATCTGACAAGTCTAATATGCAAAGTCATGGAATGAATTATCATGGAAATGATCAACAAGGACATTGGCAACCTACAGATACTGGACACATTCCATTTTGGCTTTGTTAAGGGACAGTCTTGCCTACTCAATTCAGTAGACTTCTTTAAGAGGTCATGAAGGCAGCTGATGAGGTGAAAACAGTACATACTGCCTACCTTGACCTGGCCAAGGTGTTTGATACAATACCCCACTCAGGTGCTATTGACAAACTTTCAGAACTAGGCATAAATCCCAACATAACTCACTGGATTGCTGGCTGGCTCACTGATAAGACCCAAAAAGTCAGGATCAGTGAGATCACCTCTGCCAGGAGACTGGTCACCAGCGGAGTACCCAGGGCTCTATGATGGGCCATTTTCCTGTTTGGCCTCTACCTGCCAGAAGTCAAGGTTAACATCAAAGGCCTCTGGCTCACCAGGTTTGCAGAAGATGTAAATTAGGAGCTATCATAGATTCCCCCCATGACAATGGCATCCTACAAGAGGGTCTAACACAAACAAATGACTGGCTTCAAAGCCAAGGATTAAAACTCAATTTGAAGAAATGAATTATAGTGCCCTTTAGGAAATCATCCATCCAAGCTAATTACTGCATCAATAAAACACCCTTAAGAGTTGACCAGGTAATTTAGGATCTGGGAATATATACCAGTAATCTGGCCTTTGACCAGCATACAGCCAAGACAGAAAGAAAACCATTCTATTTCACTCAACTCAAAAGCAAGGGTATGGCATCTAGTCCAGATCCAAGGAAGTTATAGTAGCACTCTACTCAGCCCTTATCAGGCCCATCATTGAGTACAATGCCCCCCTTGGCATGTAACTAACCAGACACTAGCAACAACTGGACTGTCATCAAAGGTTCTTCACCAGGAAAATCCAGGGTATGAATACCCTGTCCTACACAGATCATCTTAGGGTCCTGTCTCTGCATTCAGTTTCCTACAGGTTACTGAGAGGCTATCTATGCCTGGCATATAAGGCATCTTCAGATCCAGCTCTAATGGATCTCTTGCACATCCACAAAATAAACAGCAGCAGAAACACTAGACCCAAGGACCTGAACTGTGCCTGTGACATAAATAGAACATGCTAGGGAGACCAATATGTGTCTCAAAGGATTCCTGCACTATGGAATAAGCTCCTCATCCATGTGAAGCAGAGCTCATCCCTAACCTTATTCAAACAAAACCTTAATCATTGGATGGGAAATTGCAGATTCATCCCTGATCTGGCCCTCATGTCTCTGATGGACAGAGATCAACAGTAAATAAATTAATCCCCAACTAATCACCCCCCCATATAACCCTTAGTTACCTCCTTACTAACATACCCCACCATATAGGCGTCCAAGGTACTTGAGGGCAAAACTCAGTTGGTTGCACAGCCAGGCTTATAAAAACCCTGTTGTTCATTATCCTGGTATAAACTTATGAATATATGAACTTATGGCTTTTAGGATACAGTTTATGAACCTTTGCTCTGGGCTTACCTTATGGTTGTTCCAGCATAGCATTCCTACAAAAAGAAGCACAGACTTTAGTTTCTATATATTCTTAGTATTCTGAAGTGTAGACCTTCTCAGTGGCTATGTTATTAAAAAGTGATATTAATAAAGAAGCTATAGCCTTGCTACGAAAGGAAAAAGGTACCTGACATGTTGGCATTCTGATCATATTTTCAGGACTTCAATTTATATGATCATAGGACCCATAGGAAGTACAAGGTAACAGAGTCACAGCACCATTTATGCCTGGAGTTAATTTATAAGTTCAAAAGTAATTACTAGGCTAATGACCCCAAAGGTCCTTTTTATGCCTAGCCATGCTTCTCACAGGATCATAGGAGGTTACTAGACTAATGGCCCTGGGCCCTTACAAACCTAGCCAAGAGTTTATCTTGAAAAAAGAAACCTCAGTCAGCACCTGTCACCCATGTCAATGAGGGACACAGGTGGAACCCCTGGGACAAATTTGTGGTTTCCCATCCACTCATCAAGGTTCCACTTGAAGAGGGTCAGTGAGGTACTCTGTTTGATGTGTATGGGAAGTCTATTCCAGACATGAGGCAGCCTCTGGGAGACAAACCTGTCTCTCCAGCAGGTTTTGTTGATGCTGCATATTAGATTCAGGCCTTTTGAGTGGGAAGTGCATGAGGAGATAGACTTATGGATATGGAGCATCTCTAGTAGGGCAGGGTCCAAGATTGCCATGTAGGTGAGACACAGATCATCTTGGAGTAATCTGTAGGATACAGAGTAGAATGATAGTCATTTCAGCCTGTCCACATAGGACAGGTGTTGGAGGCCATGGACTCTCTTTGTGAGGTATTTCTGTGGCCTTTCCAGTTGGTGCAGGTGTTTGCAAAAGTACATACCAAATGGGGTATTATACTCAATTAATGGTCTTATGAGGGAGTACAGAGAGGGAATAATCTCCTTTTTTTCTGGATGCAATCCCTTTACTTGTAAACTGACGAATCAAGTAAAGGGCTTTTATGACCACTGCCGCTTCATGATGGACTAATATGAAATTGTTGTCAACCTGTGTACCCATGTCTCTCATCACAGGTTGTGTGCTTAGGGGGTTGCTGCTGATGTGGTAATCAGTAAGGGCTGTGTTTTTGATGAATGGTATAATAATACATTTTTTTTCATTTAACTTAATGCCATGACTTTGGCACCAGTCATTTGTTGCTGGGAGACCCTCTTGCAGTATGTTAACATCATTTGGGGAGTCAATGACAATACCCAATGTACAGTTGTCCACAAACTTGGTCAGCCACAGACCTTTCCTCTTTGCCTGGACCTCTGAGAAGTATATGCCAAACAGTAGGGGTCCCAGAACAGATCCCTGGGGAACACCACTAGCAACAGGTCTGCTTCCAGAGGTGGAGGTGCTTATTTTGACCTTGTGGGTCCTATCGATGAGCCAGTTGGCCACCCAGCTGATGAGATAGGGATTTACACCAAGTTGTTTCAGCTTTTCAATGATGCCCGAGTGGGGGATTGTGTCAAAGGCTTTGGCCAAGTCAAGGTAAGCTGTATGTACTAACTTTCCCTCATCCAGGGCCTTGGTGACAGTCTCCATGAAGTCAACCAGGTTCAATAGGCAAGATCTGCCCTTGACAAATCTGACCTGGGTAAGGTCAAGTTCTTGGAGATTGCCTATGTCCTTGTTTATGAGATCCATAATAATATGCTCCATGGCTTTATAGATCAGACTTGTCAAGCTAATGGGGTGATAGTTTCCAGGGTCAGTACTGACACCACCTTTGTGCAAAGGGGATGGCAATGGCAGTTCTCCACTCTGCTGGAATGAAGCCTGTACTTAGGCTGTGGTTGAACAGGGTGCTCAATGACGAAGCTAGTTCTTGCTGGAGATTGTGCAGAATAGAGCCTGGGATACTATCAGGTCCCATGGAAGCTGTGTCCTTTGCCTTGGATAGGGCCTTTAACACTTGATCTACAGAGATGTGAGGTGTGGGACAAGTATTGGGGATATCGAATGGCCCTTTGGGGGACAGGAGTTAAGTTTGCACTGACCCTATCTGCTAACAAGTTGGCTAAGTCAACAGGATTAGTGTAAGTTGTACCATTAAGTACTAATTCAGAACAAACCTGGGCTTTGCCATGGAGATTCCTGACATAACTGAAGAAGGCTTTTTGGTTTCCCTTTGTTTTGGAGGTGAGTTTCAATTTATAATTGGATTTGGAAGTTTCCACTAGTGATCTAATTTGCTTGTTGAAGCTAAGGAGGGAGTATTTCCAATTTAGAATTTGTTCCTTTTTACCTTTGGACAACAGTTTCTTCCTTTTGTTGTCCAGCATGTTGATAGAGGATGTCCACCTGACAGGTTTGTGTTTCCTTGAGGAGCAGGTTGTAGTTCTGTTGGGGTATGGCTGAGTCCATGCAATTGTACAGGTGCTTATATACTGCCCTAGCATACTGTTCAGCATAGTTGTCTACATCCTCTGAGGGGGATGGTGGTGTGAAGCTGCTGATACCCTCCCTTAGGAGTTTGTAGTTGGCTTTTGAAAAGTTTTTTAGCCTGGTTACAGCTGGGGGTGGGCAGAACAGAAACGTCGAATGAGACAGACGGATGATTTGATCACACCAGGGTAGAACTTGCTATGGGAGTGGTGCATCAGTCATCCATGTTGGTGAGAACTAAGTCCAGAATGTTATCTCCCCTTGTGGGGGATGAGACAAGCTAGTCTAGTGCATTAGAATTGATGAAGTCAAGGAATCTTTGGGTGAGTGCATTAGTGTAGAAATAGGTCACCCAGTCTATGGTGGGGTAGTTGAAGTCACCAAGGATCAGGGTGTTAAGCGGTACCTTAATGGAGTCAAATAGGTCCGGGTAGGAGGAGTCGGTGTCCTGAGTCATGGAGGGGAGTTTATAGCTGGCTATAACTTGGATGGGTGTCTTGCCAACTGTCAGTTGCACCTGGAGTAGTTTTAGTGTGTCATGCTGGCAAACCAGTCTGGAGGTGTGCCTGTCCTTAACGAAGATAGAGATGCCACCACCCTTAGTCATCCCAACCTCATTTTGGGATTGGAATGTGTGGAAAGAGGCATAGCCTGGTAAGGCAGGGGTGCTCTCTGCAGCCTTGAACTAAGTTTCCATTACTACACACATGTCGACATCTTCCATTGCGAGGAAAGCCTCCAGTGAGTGCATTTTCAGGTTAAGGCTCCAAGTGTTAAGCAGCATGACCTTCAATTTGCTTTTTGCCAGATCTTTTATGTTGCAGGATTTGTCTTTGGGACATTGCCTAAAAAAGGCACAATGGTGGAGGCAAGAGCTTTGGCCAGAATCCAGAATCTCAGGGGTGACAAGTGGAGGCCATCGCTGGCAAAGCATCAAGGGCTGTCAACTATGTCATCCCAGGTAGACAGATACTGGATCCCCTTGGAATGACACCAAAAACTAAGCCAATTGTTGAAATCAATTATTTTTTGTTGGTATTGTGGTATCATTCTTGGTGAAGGTAGGATGCTGCTTAGGACTAGAGTCATACCTGCCTGGGACACATACTCTGAAACCTCAATCATGTCTCTCTTCATATAGTCCAGGGAGGTATGTCTCAAGTCATTCACACCAACATGGACAATAACAGAGTCGTACTTGTACCTGTTATGGAGAGACTTAAGTGTGTGTGCGTGATGTGGCAGATCCTGGCAACTGACAGACAATAGACTGTGACCTTCTCCTTGTTGAGCCTGATGAAGGGGACATTATTGTGTCTCAAAACTGAGTCACCGATGACTAGTATGTTTGGTTTATTGTTATGCCTTATGGGCTGTGTTGGTTTATTGTTATGCCTTATGGGCTGTGTTTGTGGGACACTGATGTGTTGTCTGCTGTGTGTGATGTGTTTGGTGTTGTTTGTTGTGTGTGGAATGCTTGTGAGTGTGTTTTGGAGGTCTCTGCTGTTTAGGTAAGTTTTTACTGAGGACCTCTGCATAGGTGTGTGTGTTGTGCTTAGCTATATGATGTGGTGGTGTGGTGTTTGTGCTGGCAATCTCCTCTTTGTCAGGAGTATTGACTGTGGAGCAAGAGAGCATGGATTCCAGGTTACTGATGTGGATGCATTTCTTGCAAGTAGAAAAATTATGTGTTAGGAGAAGAGGGCTGTCAGTGAACATGAGGCAGTTGCTACACTCTCTCAATATGCCCATGTCAACCAGGCTGGCAGGAGAAACTAATGGGAATTGTCCAGAGGTAGTGTTCTGAATACTTGGGTGGACTTATGGAGAGAAGGTTTTGGTAAGGGTTTGTTCACAAGAGTGTAGACCACAAAAACCTTCTTAAATGTGAAATAACTGGCCTGAAGCCCAAGTGCTAAAACGAAAGCTAAGATAATTAGAATAATGATACATTTAATCAGGCTACTAACAAGCAATAATAAATACAGCAGAATAAAAGCAATTCAACACTGAAAAGCACACAGCAAAGCAAAATAAGGTAATAAAATAGGAAGAACACAGTTACAGCAAAAGCAGCTGAATAAAGTGCATTTTTGTTTGTTAAGTGGAGAGGGAGGAAACAGAAGATCATTCATGATTAAGAAACTAAGAGGGGTGGCCTTCCCAAATGCTTTCTCTGCACAGAGTAGAATGAGCTGATGAGACAGGGCTGGAAGGAGTGTCCAAAATCAAATTTAAAGCAGGGGCGGGCAATTCCAAAGCCACCCATTTTAGCAGTAAAACCTCAATTGGGCAGGAGGATGGGAAAAACAAAATGCAGACAAAGACCAGCAATATTCATTCAAGCAAATAAATAAATACGGTACAGTTTTGCTAACTATTGCTGAAACAGATCAAGTGCAAAAAAGTATACTTGTATGAGCTTTTTATATCCAGATGGTTATAGAATCAATCACAGCCAGCTACAAGGAAGCAGCTCTGATGAACACAGTCTCACAGAAATGTAACTCTTTATACCAGTAATACAAAAGAAAAGTTAGACCCTCAGTCAATCAGATGAACACAAAAAGCTGTTGACCAGTAGCTCACACCTTGGATGGGCTGGCTTCACAGAATGTAAAGCAACTGCCACTGTGAAACCAGCTGGCTTTCAGCTCAAGTGCTGCACTAACCCATGAGAAACAAAATGCAGACAGAGACCAGCAATATTCAATCAAGCAAATAAATAAAGGCAGTACACGTTTATTAACAAAATGCAGAGACCAGCAATATTCAATCAAGCAAATAAATAAAATGCAGTACAGTTTTAACTATCACTGAAACGGATCAATTGCAAAAAAGTATTCTCATATCAGCTTTGTATATTCAGATGGTTACAGAATCAATCACAGCCAGCTATAAGGAAGCAGTTTATTCAAGTGTATTTGACAGAGTTTGATACCTTTCAATTTATTGGGGGTATAGCTTTGGTATGGGTGATCGAGTATTTATAAGCTTACTCTTTCTAATAGGGACATAGGTGGCAGACTAGGGGTAAATTTATGATTCTCAATCCACTGAACCAAATTACACTCAAATAACTGCAGGGAGGTACTCCGTTTCACATGGATGGGAAGCTTATTCTAGAGAAGGGGTAGTCTCTGAGACACATACCTGTCCATCTCACATGTCTTTTTTATGTTGCAGACGAGGTTTAGGTCCCTAGATTGGGTGTTTCTAATGACATTTGTTTTGTAGATATGCAACAGGTCCATAAGAGATAGATCAAAGTTTGCTTTGAAGGCCAGGCATACATCACCTGTCAGCAGTCTATAGGAGACATAGTATAGGAGACAGTACAAGAATAAGGTTTTGAAAGAGTCTGTGTAGGGCATGTCTACACAATCTATTTCTTTTGTGAGGAACCTCTGTAGATGCTTCAATTGTTGCATACTCCTGGTTAGGTCCATACTGAAGGGACCATTGTACTAAATGATTAGTCTAATGAGGGCAAAGTACAATGGAACAGTGACACCTTTGGAGTTACATGCCATACATTTGCCTATAAATTGCACAAAGAATAATGAATTCCGTACACATGATGGTTAAAGGTAAAGTCACTGTCTGCATGTGTTCCTAAATACCTGACCACAGGGTCAATTCTTGGGATGTATTATTAATGCAGTAATTTCCAGGGGTGGTTGTCTTTCTAAAACATAATGTTATGTAATTTTTGTCATTGAGGTTTAGACTGTGACTCTGGCACCAGTTACTAGTTTGTGTCAGGCTTTCTTGGAGGATGTTTGTGTCTTTGGGGGATTCTGTGACTGCCCCTAGCAATCATTTGCAAACTTGGTCAGCCAAAGGTCTTTGAGGTTGGACCCTCAGACCTCAAACTCATGTACCTGTAATTGGTAGTTTGGTGCTCTGCCACTGTACCCACACTAGGTACCAATCCAATTACCCAAGTTTAATCTGAAGGAAGCTAGGGTGTTAGTTTGTTTAACTTGCAGATTAAATTTATTCAGAGGTGGGGTATGTGTTAGGAATAAATTAGTCTCTCCAATGAGCTTTATTTGTCTGCTGGTGGATATTTAATTCATAGCTGCTGGTATTAGTGAAGGTACAGGTGATCAACATGCATGAGGGCCTTAGTAACACAAAATGCAAGCCATAAATTACCCCGTAAGAGCCTATAATACATTTCATACAGGAATAGTGCTTTCCAGGTAGCTCAGAGACTTTTAAGCAAACAACTTTCCTGATTAAGAGCCCCTAGGGCTTTCCAGTTGCTTAATATGTCTAGAAAGGAACATTTGGAAGGAGTCATTGTACTCAGTAATTATGTTATGTAATGCTACCTGGGTATGCTAAGTAGAAGGACTTTCTCATTGCTGTTGTTGCATGGTGGTTGAAGAAAAGGAATTATCAGGCAAGGTTCCAAGATCCCTGACTATGTTGTTATTTTGGAATGCTGCACTGCCTATACTGTACATTGAGGGATGGAGTTTTCTTTCCTTTCCAAATGTGACTTTTTTAATTAAATTGTAGCCCTTTTTCCATACATCACACATTATCAATGGTTACTTCCTGCTGTAATCAATGAGTATCAGAGGGAGGATTGACAATAATGCTCACTTTGCACCCGTGTGACTAGTTCTCCAAGAAGCCCTCTGCAACAACAAAACCATGTGCAGAACGAGTAAGGTATTATGATGTGTACATAAAATTATGACGGCACCCTGTAATAACAAATCCCATTGTAGAACTGATACTGCATTATGATGTTAGTCACTTTATATAAACTTTCTGTGACAAAAAACCCTTGTGCTGAAGTAGTATTCCATTATGATGTCTAAGTGACCTTGGGATAACAGTCTCCAACAACAAATCCCTGCACAAAACTAGTGTTGTATTATGATGTCTAAGTCGTTCACTGACAACAGTCCATAATGACAACATTCTGAGGGGGCCTAGTAAAGTATATTGATGTCCAAGTCCATTTGTGACAGTATTTTGTTGCAATACAGTCCTATGCAGAGCTAGTAATTCCTTTTGATGTCAGTCACATTGTGATAAGACTTTGTCAAAATAAAAGCCCTGTGAAAAACAAACTAGTAATGTATTTTCATGTGTAAGTCACTTTAGGCCAACAATCTGAAACTACAACCCCCTGTGCGTAAGTAGCACTGCATTATGATATCAGTCATTTTGAGACACACTCTGTAACAGCCAAGACTTATATTGAACTAGAACTATATTATATATTTAATACAGTTTTTGACAACACTATGTAACAACAAAGCCCTGTGAAAAACTAGCATTATATTATCATATCTAAGCCACTTTGTGACAAGACTTTGTAACAACAAAGCCTGTGCAGAAGTAGAACTGCATTGTAAAGACAGTCACTTTGTTAATAACACTCTGAAACAATAAAGTAATGTGAAGAAAAAGTGTTGTATAATGTTATCTAAATCATTGTGTGGCAACCTCTGAAGCAATAGAGTCCTATGCAGACTAGTATTGCAATATGATGTCTAAGCACTTTGGGGCAATTTGTAGTAACAAAGCCCTTTGTGACAACACTCAGCAATAACAAAGCCCTTTGCAGAACTAATACTACATAATGATGTCAGCCTCTGTCACAAGACACTGTAAGAGCAAAGCACTGTACAGAACAACAACTGCATTATGAATTTTAAGTAAATTGTGTAACAAAAAACTCTTCTTGTGTAGAATGAGTACTGAATTATGATGTTGGTCACTTTGTGATGGCATCCTTTCAAAACAAAGCACTGTGTCGAACAAGTATTGTATTATGATATCCAAATCACTTTGTCACAATGCAGTGTAGCAGCAAACTCTTGTATAGCACTATTACTGCATTATGATGTCAGTCACTTTGTAACAACACTCTGTAGCAACAAAGCCCTGACCAGAACTGGTAAAGCATTATGATGAATAAGATACTTTGTTACAATGCAATGTTATGACAAATTCCACAGCAGAACTAGTACTACATTATGTTTTTAAGTCAAATTGTGATGGCACCCTTTCACAATAAAGCACCATGCTGAACAAATACTGCATTATGACGTCTGCACTTTCTGATAGCCTCTGAAATAAAGCCCTGTACAGAACTGCTATTGCATTATGATATCACTTTGTGACAACAATGTGAAACACTAAAGCCCAGTGCAGAGCAGAATCTGTAGTTATTATTATGTCTACTATACCATATGACAACACTGTAAAAACAAACCTTGTATAGAACTAGTACCAAATTATGATGTCTGTCACTTTGTAACACTTTTCTATAACAAAAACAATATCTGGATACAATGGACAGTGCAGTGGTGCAATGGTAGTGTTGTCACCTCACATCAGTAGGTTTTCTGGTTCGATTCTCGGCTGGAGTGCCTTCTGTGCAGAGTCTGCATGTCCTCCCTGCATTCATGTGGGTTCCCTCCCATGTTACAAAGACATGTCTGGAGCATTTCTCCCTGGGCCTCCACTGAAAATTGGCTTTGTTCCAAGTCGGACTTTCCCTGGTTATCAAATGTTAAATAAATAAATAAAATAAAATGATACAGAACTAGCACTGCATTATGATGTTGGTCACTTTGTGATGACACCCTTTCACAACAAAGCACAGTGCTAAACAAGTATTGCGTTATGATGTCTGTCACTTTGTGACAGCCTCTGAAATAACGCCCTGTATAGAACTGCTTTTGCATTATGATGTCTAAGTCACTTTGTCACAATGCACTGTAACAACAAATTCCACAGCAGAACTAATATTGCATTAAGGTGTCAGAACAAAATTCTATAAGAACAACACCCTGAGCTGAAGTAATAAAGTATTATAATGACTAAGTAACTTTGTCACAATGCCTGGTTACAACAAATTCCTCAGCAAAACTAGTATTGAATTATGATGTCTAAGTCACTTTGTGACAGCCTCTGAAATAAAGCCCTGTGCAGAACTGCTATTGCATTATGTCTAAGTCACTTTGTGATAGCCTCTGAATTAAAGCCCTGTACAGAACTCAATTTTGAAGTCTAAATCGATTTGTGATAATCTATAAAAACAAAACTCCATGCAGAATTAGTACTAGATTATGATTTCTAAATCAATTTTTGGTAGCACTTTGAAACAACAAACTCTTGTGTGGAATTAGTACTGCGTTATGATGGTCACTTTGTGATGGCACCCTCTCACAACAAAGCACCGCAATGAACAAATATTGCATTATGATGTGTAAGTCACTTTATGGCTAAACTCTGAAACAGCAAAGTTATGTGGAAAAGTAGCACTGCATTATAATGGCAGTCACTTTGTAATAACACTATAACAACAATGCCTTGAGCAGAACTAGTAAAGTATTATGATGACTAAGAAACTTTGTCACAATGCCCATTTACAACAAATTCCACAGCAAAACTAGGACTGCATTATGATGTCACTCATTTTGTGACATCTTCTGAAATAAAGCCCTGTACAGAACTGCTACTCTATTTTGAAGTCTAAATCAATTTGTGATAACAATCTGGAACAACAAAGCCCCTTGCAGAAACAGTACTAATGTTTTCTAAATCAATTTTTGCTAACAGTTTGTAACAAGAAACTCATGTGCAGAATTAGTACTGCATTATGATGTTGGTGACTTTGTGATGGCACACTTTCACAACAAAGCACCATGATGATGAACCAATGTAAAATTATGATGACTAAGTCACTTTGTGGAAAAATTCTGAAACAGCAAAGCCATATGGAAAAGTAATACTACATTATGATGTCAGTCACTTTGTAACAACACTGCAACAACAAAGCCCTGAGCAGAATTAGTAAAATATTATGATGACTATGGAACTTTGTGAGAATGCACTGTAACAACAAAGTTCACCACAAAACTAGTACAGCATTATGACATCAGTCACTTTGTAATGGCACCCTCTCACAACTAAGCACCATGCTGAACAAATATTTCATTATGATGACTAATCACTTTGTTACAATGCACTGCAACAATAAATTCCACAGCAGAACTAGTATTGCATTATGATGTCAGTTACTTTGTGACAACCTCTGAAATAAAGCCCTGTGCAGAACTGCTATTGAAGTGTGATGTCCAAGTCACTTTGGACAACGCTGAGATACATTAAAGCCCAGTGCAGAATCAGTACTTTATTATTATGTCTACAGCACTTTGTGACAACTCTCTGTAAAAATAAAACCTGGTATAGAACTAGTACCGAATTATGATGTTTATCACTTTGTAACAACACTCTTAAAACTGTAACAATGACATGCAGAAAAGCACTGGATTATGATGTCAGTCACTTTGTGATGGCACCCTTTCACATCAAAACACAGTGCCAAACAAGTATTGAATTATGATGTCTAAGTCACCTTGTGGCAAAACTCTGAAACAGCAAAGCCATGTGGAAAGAAGTACTGCATTATGATGACAGTCACTTTGTAAAAACACTCTGTAACAACAAATCCCCGAGAAGAACTGGTAATGTGTTATGATGACTAAGACACTTTGTCACAATGCACTGTAACAACAAAGTTCGGTGCAAAACTAGAACCCCATTATGATGTCAGTCACTTTGTAATGGCACCATTTCACAATAAAGCACCATGCCGAACAAATTTACATCATGATGTCTAAATCACTTTGTCACAATGTACTGTAACAACAAATTCCACAGCAGAGCTAGTAGTACATTATGATGTCAATCACATTGTGAGAGGTTCATAGGTGTTTACTAGGCTAACAACCACAAGGGTCTTTATAAGCCTACCCATGCATCCCAAATCTCTGACAAATTCTGGCACCCTTGATAAGTGTAAGAAGGTGCTTGGGACATGAAACATTTGCAAGCAGGGGCCTGGGAGATGAACCATTTACAGGTTGCCTGTGTCCATTAGAGATATGTATGCCAAGCCATGGATGAACTTCCTGTTCCCCATCCAATTGTCCAAGTTAAACTTGAATAGGGTTAGGGAGGAACTCTGCTTCACATTGATGGGGAGCCTGTTCCAAAGATGGGGTAGTCTCTGGGATACATACCTGTATCTTCAGCAGGTCCTATTTATATCAGGCAAGGTTTAAGTCTTTATAATGGGTAAGTCTAGTGCTGTTTGTTTTGCTGATATGGATGAGGGACATCAGAGTGGGATATAACAATGCCCTGTTTTCCAGGCATAGATTTCCCCTCAAAAGCCTGTAGGAGACAGAATACAGTTAAAGGGCCTTGAGGTGGTCTGCACAGGGCATTTTACTTATGCCCAGTATTCTTTTAGTGAGGAACTTCTGTGGACATTCCATATGTTGGCTATACCTGACTAGGTACATGCCAAAGGGGGCATTGCACTCAATGATAGATCTGATAAATACTGAATACAGTGGAACAATGACTTCCTTGGACCTAGATGCCATTATAAGTTGTGGAACATGGAATGATTTCCTCACTGCTGTAGACATGTGATGGTCAAAGGCTAGATTACTGTCTATGTGTGTCTCCAACTCCCTGACTACTGGGTCAAATCTAAGGGATGTGTTGTCAGTATGATAGTTACCAGGGATGGATGACTTCCCTAAGTATACTATTATGCATTTCTTGGCATTTAGGTTTAGTCCATGGTGCTGACAGTTGTTTGTCTGTATCAGCCCTTCCTGGAGAACATTTGTGTCAGTGCAGGATTCAATGACAGCTGCTAATTTGCAATCATCTGCAAATTTAGTCAGCCAGAGACCAGTGACATTGGCTTTGACTTCAGAGAAGTAAATGCCAAAAAGGAGTTGCCCAAGGACTGATCCTTGAGGGACTCCACTTGTAACTGGCCTCTTTGTAGAGGTGGACTCCTCAATTCTAACTTCCTGAGTCCTGTCTGTGAACCAGTTGGCTATCTACCAGATGACATATGAGTTTGTACCTAGCATCTTGAGTTTGTCAACAATGTCCAAGTTGGGTATTGTATCAAATGCCTTAGCTAGGTCAAGGTAGGTACTGTGAACCATTTTGCCCTTAACCATTGTTTTGGTAACCTTCTCAAAGAAGTCCACCAGGTTGAGTAGGCATGACCTGCCCTTGATGAAACTAAACTGGGTTGGGCCCAGTGTCTGGAGGTTTACTATATCATTATTGATCATTTCCATGATAATTATTTCCATAGCTTTGCATATAAAACTAGTGAGACTTATGGGTCTGTAGTTTCCAGGGTCTGTAGATGGTCCACCTTTGTGCAGAGGGATGAATGTTTCTGTTCTCCATTCATGAAGCATGAAGCCTGTTTGGAGGCTACAGTTAAATAGTAATTCCAGAGAGTCTGATAGGTCATGTTTCATGCTGTTTAGAAGGCATCCTGGGATATTGTCTGGGCCCATTGATGCAGTGTTCTTGGCCTTAGAGAGAGCATTGAGGACCTGTTCTGTTGTGATAGCAGGGGAATTATATTCAATGGTATTTCTTGAGGGAAGGTTGAGAGGAAGAGATGGGTAATCAGTACAGGTAGCTCCATTTACAATGGGCTCTGCACAAAACCGTGTTTTGCCTTTGAGGATGCGGGCATAGCTAAAGAATGCCTTGTGGTTGTCCTTGGCCTAGAAAGCCAAATTTACCTCAAATCTGTCTTTGGTAGACTTTATTCGTCCTCTGAGGCACTTATTTAGTTTGATGAGAGTGCTTTTATCTGGCTGGGTGCTGCGCCTCCTAATTTTTGTTATGATTTTCTTCCTTCTGTTATACAACCTATTGATTTTCTGATTCCGCCAGAGTGGCTTTTTTGAGTTAGTTCTTTACTTCTTCCTGGTGGGTACAGTTGCCTCTATGCAGCTATTAACATGCTTGTTTAGGGCTTCTGTGAACAGTTCTACATATGTAGCACTGTTCTCATGGTTTGTGAGGGCTTCAAATTTTACCAGGTTATCATTTAATGGCAGGAAGTTAGCCTTAGAGTAGTTCCTGAATATTCCAGTGTTAGCTGGGGGTCCAGGTTTTATTTTTATCTCTAAGGAGACCATTTTGTGTCTGACCTTACCAGAGAAGACATTACACTAGAGGGTGTGCAGTACTCTCCCATGTTAGTGAGGACCAGATCCAGTATGTTTGCAGCCCTGGTTGGAGTATTGACCATGTGGTCCAGGGAGATTATGTTAACAAAATCAAGGAATCTCTGTGCCTGTACATTTGGTGTCATATAGGTTTCCCAATTAATAGTGGGGTAATTAAAGTTGCCCATGAATATGGTATTGGGTTGGCTAGTGAGTGTTTCCAATAAGTTTAAATACATGGTATGCATTTCCTGGGTCATAGAGGGGGACCTATAGCTTGCAAGGAAGTGGTATTGGATTTTGCCTATGGTAATTTGAACATGGAGTAGTTCAAGTGCATTGTCCTGTTTAACCAGCCTTTATGTATATTTATTTTTGATGTAAATCGAGACACCTCCACCTTTAGTCCCTGTCTCGGTAGTAGCTGGTCTAAATGTCGCTGATCTAAATGTCAAAGCCTCGTGCAATACAAGGCATCATTATGAATGAGTCGCTTTGTGACAATACATTGTAATACATCGTAACAATAGGTCCTGTACAAAACAAGCATTGAATTATGATGTCTACATCCCTTTGAGACAACACTCTAAAACATTAAAGCCCTTTGCACAAGTACTGCATTATGATATTGGTCAGTTTGTCACAACATTCACTCTGTGCAGAACTATTACTGCATTGTGACAACACTTTGTGATAGCATGGTGCATGATGAGCGTGTTAAACCATTATTGCATTATGATGTCTTTCTGACAACACTCTGTCACAAGATACCACATGCAGAACTAGCATTCTATTATGATGTCTAAGTTTGTGGCAGTTCTTGGTAACAACAAAGCTCTGTCCAGAACTGGAACTGCATTGTGATAATGGGCACTTTTTTGTCAACCTCTGAAACAACAAAGCCATTTGATAACCTGGAAAGGTATTATGATATCTAAGACAATTTGAGACAACACCTTGTATCAACAAAGGCCAGTAGAAAGACTTAGCATTTCTTCAGCATAATTTTATGCATAATCCTCATTTCTAAATATATTAACTTCAGGGATATCACATGTGAGTAAGGTGGTACGGGATGTGCTTATCCTAACCCTAACTGTGCACTTTATGTTACAAAAAAATTAAACTTTCCCTAACAACACCACTATTCAATACAAAAAAACAGACAATACCTACAATACCAGTCAAGCAGAACACTAAATCTGTCTTCTTACCTAACCTTAACTTGAACCCTAACCCACAAGTACTCACAAATACACAATAGCTGCTATAATGCAGTCTTGCCTATTTTCATAGCCTCCATCTTTTCTGTCAAGTATTCATTTTACTGTACACTGCTTCTTACCTATACTATATAAACATGGCGTTCACTCAAATTATATTCACACAAAAATGCATTCACTTACTTGTGCTGTCATGATTTTATAAACATAGTTCGGCGGTGGGAGAGTTTGCTCCCAAATCAAGAGGTGAAGAAGAGCTTGTGTGCTTAAAAATTTGTTGTGTGTTTTAAAACTTCAGAAGTGGTGCTGTTTTGATTTGGAGTCTCCCAAGGTATCATATAGTTTGGGATCAATTAATCGCATACCATGCATGCAGATGAATTCTCAATCATTTGAAGTCTGGTACTTAATTTAATTCAAGGTCACACAATTTTAGGAACAAGATTTGTCCTTTTCTTCACAAGATTTGATCCTAAAGTTAGTATAATTAAATTGTACAAGTATGGAGTGAAGGGGGATTGACTCTCCTTCAGAAATTGTTTTGCTGACTTTCTGATAGTTTTTTCTTCAACAGATGAGTAGGTGAAAAGTGAAGTTCTTGGCTACCATTATTATGGGAAGAGGTAGTTTTCACCTGAAAAGAGAAATAAAAACATATGGAGGTCTGCATATTAGTGGATTGCTGTCACCTTCTTGACTATTTAATTGTTGACACTGTTTATGCAAAAATGCATAATAAAGAAATTTCACACCCTTCATCCCTTTTACTGAATATGCTAACTTTGATGACACTATAACTCTGAGTGAGCCATACTTAGGAATGGATCTTGCCATTGTTTGGCTAAACATTTTCAGTTAACAGCAGTAAGCAAATAATGTTTGTGGGAAGTAACTTTTGAACATTATCAGGTGTGATCATATGAATTTAGAGGGATTGCTTGAACACCAACATGAGAGAGGTTACTTTTGTATACGGTAGATTATCATGCCTGATGAGGTATGGAAAACAAAAACAGTGCTGGGATTAAGGACATCAGGGAACTGGGCAGAGAAATGAAGAAGGGATTGAGTTGTCTTAGAGCAAGCAACAGAAACAAGGTGGTAAAATGGAAACAATGTAATTGTTCTTGTGGCTGTGCGCAACAGAAACAAGGTGGTAAAATGGAAACAATGTAATTGTTCTTGTGGCTGTGCGCAACAGAAACAAGGTGGTAAAATGGAAACAATGTAATTGTTCTTGTGGCTGTGCGCAACAGAAACAAGGTGGTAAAATGGAAACAATGTAATTGTTCTTGTGGCTGTGCTGCACTACTATTTTCTATCTGCACTGAGCCAAAACTAATTTTTAATATGTCCACGGGAGCACACAGATTGACTAAACGACTTCCTTGGAGTCTTACCAAAGTCCATTAGTAGTTTGCTGTGGTCTTCTCAAAAGCTCCAGTAAAGCCTGCTGACAGCTTGACAAAGTCGATTAAGTGCTACATTGTAGTAAGGGAAAGTGTTGTGTTGTCTATGCCCTAATGACATGGAAAACAAGGTAAGTACCATTCTTAAATACTGTTTGCTTGGTTGCTGGTATCTGCAAAGCCATCCTAGAGACATAAGATGTCAATGGAAAAGGCCTGCAGTACATTAGCAAAGCTACTCCTAGGCGGTCTGCAGTAAAGTAGTGAATCTGTCCAAATGTTGCTGATAGCCCATGCATGGCTTATCTTCTTCCATAAATTTGAGTTCATTATGCCAGCCAGAGTGACCATCACGTACCGTTTCCATTTCTGGATATCATCTCTTTACAGAACAAAAATTATTTTTTCCAGCTTTGAGGTCTTTGTATTTCTTATTTTTTCTATCTGTTCTCTTTATATTATAACTGGCCTGCTGATTTCAGTCACAGCTCCTCCCAAGAAAAATTAAAAATTAAAAGTTGGCATTAGTGAACCTCATATTATCTATTCCCGTATGGCAGTGTTGTGTAATATCTACAAACTGATTAAATGAGCTCTAGGACATGTTTCAATCACAAACTGAAATGCTTAACTTAAACCGCATTTAGTGATATATATATATATATATATATATATATATATATATATATATACCCTTGCAATGTGTATAATACACTGAATATATGACTCCATGTTGCAACAGTCCATATAATGTTATTAATTATGAAAGGACAGAACAGAGTTTGGCACATTACTTAACTAAACTGAGGGTTTGAATCTAATCCATGGTAATGGCATATTTTATTATAATTCATAGCAACAAATGACTTGTTGGGGCCTCAGGATGTTCTTGCTGTTACTTCTAGGAAGAAGAATTTTTTTGCTAAACATGTGTCTTCTGTAGTTTGTAGAAAAATACATATAAGATAGTGTAATCAAGAAAATAGTCTTTGTTGTGAACACCTTTTCAAATGGATTTTATTCCAAAACTGCTTTTATTTCAGTGGAAGTCATTACAGTAAGAATTCTTCCTTTCCTGAGATACAGTAACCTCAGAGACAATTATAGCTGCCCGCTAGATGTGAGGATATTGAATGAGAATGTACCTTTCATAATGGGCTGCAAACTCTTCATGTTTGCACCACACTGGAGTTCATAGAAATGTTGTTTATCCTGACTTTAGTGTACTAGGAGTCAATAGAGCTATTTTTTGTATTTGTAGTATTTTCTGCATGGCTTTCTCTTCCTGCATATTATTGGCCCAATTGTTCCTCCTTTGGGGTGATAGCCAGGCTTACAGAGCAGGCTGATAGTCCTACATCCCATTTACTCCCTGTCAAGAGGGTCTAATTAGCCTATTCATTCCCCTTGGAAGTAAGAGTTGGGTGCTGGGAACAAGCCAATACTCTGGTCCTTAGGAATCTCTCTTCCCAGTACTTACTACCTCAAACTGATGGCTTGAGAACCCCACAATTGTTGCAGTCATGAGGGTGCATGCGAGCAACTATACACATCAGCTCGCTGTCTATATGGCACACTGGTCTGCAACCTGGGCAGACTTAGGTTGGTTACTATAGGAGATAAACTTACACTTATGTAGGTGTTGCCAGTGTGGTGAGTGAAGACATTCCTGTTCAGGATGGATGAGTCAGCACCTGTTACTCCCATTTTCTTCCATCCAGTCCCCCAGCATGCATATTTGAATGCAGATTTTGTGGGTCATAATCAGTGCCTTATCTCTATGCCAATGACAGGGCATCAGTGGACACATTATTTTTATCTAAAATGAAAAATCTAAGGAAAATACACATTTGGTTAAGAAAACATGTGCCAGCCAACTCCACAGCATAGAATGATAAAGCACTGACTACATCGCAGGTGACCAGATCACTCCCACCCAACTCTTGGCAGGAAATGGAGGGCTGACTTGGTTTCCCTGGTAAGAAGAAATATGCCATACGACACAGCACTGGGGAAAGTCTGACTCCAGTCTCCAAGAATGAAAAGACTGATAGAGTGTAAGTAGAGGAAGCCATTAGGTGAGGTCCTGCATGGAGCAAAAAAATACAGTTTTACATTTGACTGAAAAGCAATTGACTGAAACCCATTTCACTGAATCCCAAATGATAGAAAAGTGTAAAAGTGTAGATAGTATGTGATGGTGTTATTTCTCAGGTTATCATTTGTTGGGGAAGTGAGTGTAGATAATTATGTATGGATTGGCAATGTCACTTTCATGTTGCAACCCCCCCCAAATTTATAAATGTTTGTGTCTGTACACCAACACTGATTCAGTGTTTATGGTAGCTGTGCATCCATGGAGTTAATATATATACATATATATATATATATATATATATATATATATATATATATATATATATATATAGATATCCAGCTGGTGAATCTGGGAATCTTGAGGCAATGTTATAACTGCCTCATGTACACAGACAACTCTCTCCTCCTCCCACATAACACAAATACTTCATGAGATGCAGCTATTTAGCCAAACTGGAGGCTGAGCTCTCTCAACTCAGGACTGGCAAGACCAGACAGGAGGAGAAGGCAACTACACACACCACAAAACCAGCCTCACATAATGCTACCACTCCACTGAATCAAACACATAAACACACAAAGACATACTTGGAGGCTCTGAGTAAAAATTTACCTAAACAGCAGAGGCCTCCAAAGTAGACACCCAAACAACTGCTACCTCAAGACACCCCACAAGCAACACATAAACCACAAAAGCAGTGTGCAAAGCAGTCACAGCCCTTAAGGCCAAATACAACACCAAACATACTTGTCATAGGTGACTCCATAGTCAGACACACTGACGTCCCACTCACCAGGCTGAACAAGGAGAGGGTCACAGTAAGCTGCCTATCGGGCTAGAATCCGCCACATAACACAAGCACTCGGGTCACTCCACGGCAAGTACAAATATGACACAGTCATTGTCCATGCTGGTGTGAACGACCTGAGACGTACCTCCCTGGACTACATGAAAAGAGACATAGAGGAGCTCTCTGATTATGTAGCCCAGGCAGGTATGACCCTAACCCTGAGCAGTATCCTTCCTTCACCAAGAATGATGCCACAATATAGAGACAAGATGATCAGCTTTAACAATTGGCTTAATGTCTGGTGTCATTCAAAGGGGATCCAGTGTCTGTCTGCCTGGGATGACATGCTTGACAAGCCACGCTGCTTCGCAAGGGACGGCTTGCACCTGTCACCCCTGGGATTCCGAATATTGGCTAAGGCTCTTGCCACCCCCATAGTGCCTTTTTTAGGCAAGGCTCAAATTCTAAACCTACCACCCTAGAAAACAAAAATGGGAAGAAACTGAGGGTAATGCTGCTCAATGCCCTTCTCAGTATGGAGAACATCGATGTCTGTGCTGTAACTGAAACCTGGTTCAAGGCTCCTGAGAGCACCCCGGCACTATTAGGTTTTACCTCATATCATGCCCGCCCCAAACCCGGACCACACCACAAAAGGAGGGGGTGTATCCATATTCATAAAGGATGCCCACACCTCCAGGTTGGTGGCAACGCACGAAGCTTCGGAAACCATCCAGGTGCAACTAACCATAGGCAAAACTGCTCTACAAATTGTAGCATGCTACAGGCCACCCTCTCAAACTCAGGAACCCCACACAGCCTTCCTGAAGACACTGGAGGGTATAAATGTATCTCCAAACACCATCATATTGGGTGATTTCAACTACCCGAATATAGACTGGGAACATTACTCAAGCCCTAACTTTCTAGCCCAACGGTTCCTGGAGTTCATAAATTCAAATGCCATGGAACAGCTAGTCACTGTTCCCATGAGAGGAGAAAATATACTAGATCTCATTGTCACAAACATGGGGACAAAATGCTCCACACCGAAGTATATCCCTCATTGGTGAGATCTGATCATAAACTAATCTCACTGGAAATCCACATCCCGCCCGACCCCAAACAAAAAGACCATAGTGAAGAACTTCTCTAAAGCAAACTTCACACTACTCAAGACTGGTGTGGTATCCTTCAAGGCCCCTGAGCCAGTGGAAACCACAACCCAAGCTGGAAGCCCTTACAAATGCCTTCTATGAACACCTCCAGGACTGCATGGATCAGGCAATCCCAAATAAAACCAAGACTCTTTCCACAAAGGGCAAACGTCCAGTCTGGTGGACCCCAGCCATTAACAAACTCTACAATAAGAGGAGAAAGCTATTACATGATAGAACAAAATCCATAAAAGGGAAGTCACCCCTGATCATTATTAGTAAAAACACTCCCAGCACTCATAAAATCAACTAAGGCCAATTTTGAGAGAAAAATTGCCATGGATTCAAAGGACAATCATAAGGCCTTTTTCAGCTATGTTAGGAACCTGGGTGGAAACTCCCAGATATTCTCAGAATTAGTCCAAAATGATACAAAAATCACTGAACCCACAGACATTGCCAACATACTGGCAGACAGGTTCAGTGCAAACTTCACCCCTCTCCCCTAAAGGAGAGATAACTATCCCAGCCGAGTGTAGCCTCCCGGACATCTCAAATGCGCAGGTGAAAGCTGCTCTCTCTAAAGCTAAAACACAGCATCAATGGGACCGGATGGTGTCCCCGGCTGTGTGCTACGAGCTAAATGAGGAATTAAACCCGCACATAAGGCAGCTGTTTAATCTCAGCCTTACCACAGGATACGTGCCCAAGGAGTGGCGACGGCAACTGTTGTCCCACTCCACAAAGGCGGCGCCTCACGGACCCTGGTAATTACCGCCCATTAGCATAACAAGTCTAGTCTGCGAAGCTATGGAGAGGATCATAATGGAGCTCATAAACAAAGATATAGGGGACTTGCAGACATTGGACCCGACCCAGTTTGGTTTTGTCAAGGGAAGATCATGCCTTTGAACTTGGTCGACTTCTTCAAACAGTCACCAAGGCCATTGATGAGGAAAGGCAGTCCATACAGCCTACCTTGACCTTGCAAAGGCTTTCGACACAATACCCCACTGGTATTGTAGAAAACTTACCAGCTTAAATGTAAACCCATATGTCACAAGATGGGTTGCAAACTGGCTTAAGGACAGAACCCACAGGGTTAGAGTTGCTGGCGCTGTGTCAGACTCCAAGCCGGTCACAAGTGGTGTCCCACAGGGCTCGGTCCTTGGCCCCCTATTGTTTGGCATCTACTTCTCAGAAGTACAGGCCAACATAGGAGGACTTTGGCTGACAAAGTTTGCAGACGACTGCAAACTGGGCGCCATAGTGGAAAGTGCATCAGACACGGATATCCTTCAGAAGGGACTCACGGAAACAGATAGCTGGTGCCAGAGCCATGGCCTGAAGTTAAACGCCAAAAAATGTATAGTCATACCCTTCAGGAAAAACAAGGTAACACCAAGCTACCATATAGGTGGCAATCCACTAAGCACAGAAGATGTTATCAGGGACCTGGGGACCCAGGTTGACAGTGGCCTTTCTTTGACACTCACATTGCTAAAGTGGTTAGAAAGACCTTCTACATTGCCCACCTGATCATGAAGGGATTCACATCCAGATCTAGTGAGGTTATTGTTCCCCTGTACTCTTCACTTATCAGACCAATGATCGAGTACAATGCCCCATTCGGGATGTATCTCACCCGACATCTGCAGCAATTGGAGAGACCCCAAAAGTTCCTCACCAAAAGGATAAAGGGACTCCAAAATCTGTCATATGCTGCCAGATTGAAGAAACTCCAGCTCTATTCAGTCGCATACCGTCTGCTCAGAGGTGACATGTGCCTGACATACAAGGCCATGTCCAACCCGAATTAATGGACATGCTCCACCTCAAAAATCCAAATCCACCAAAACCACTAGAGCAAGCGACTTAAACCTTAGCACGGATATAAATAGGACGTGCTGGAGGGATAGATTTATCACTCAGAGACTCCCTATGCTGTGGAATAAAATCCCGGTCCATGTGAGGCAGAGCACCGCTGACTCTGTTCAAGAGAAAGCTAGACCTGTGGATGGGAGATCGTAGGTTTACCCGGGAATCATCTCTGTGACACTGCTGGACAGAGGCACAACAAACTAATGGGCACAGTATTTTTCATATAAGGGGTGGCGTAAGCCACAAAAATTTGGGCTAGGCTTATAAATGCCTTAGGGCAGATAGCCTAGTATAAACCTATGAACCTATGAACCTATATATATATATATATATATATATATATATATATATATATATATATATACAAAATTAAAGGGGTGTAGGGGCAAAGCCCCCACATACGGGATGCAGGGGGGTATGCACCACCACAAAAACATTATTTTATGTTGTATTTTATTATGTTGAAAATTTTCATTGATTTATAATGCAATTAAATGGGTTTTAGTCATGTGGGTTTTCAGTCAATTGCTTTTCAGTGAAATTCTTTCAAGCATTTGATTTTCAGTCAAGTACAGTTCAATCAAATGATAGTAAACTAATATATATATATATATATATATATATATATATATATATATATATATATATTCATGTACACATACAATTCAAACTTGAAGAAAAAAATGGCATAGCTTTAGTGGGTTCAGTTGTTTTTAGAACAGGAAAAAACTCTGGAATGCTAAGCAACACCATTTAATAACGCACAAAGCTTTTGGGTATATCAACCATCAGTGCATTCACAAACAAGTCTCAAATCACACATCTTCAATCTGTATGCTACTACTCTGTAATATCTCTTTTGTAAATTTTTCTTCTCTCTGTAAACTTATGGATTTTTTCTCCCCAGGACTCTGCTGAAAATGGACACTTGTTGTCCAGTCGTACTATCCTGGCAAACAAATGTTAAATAAAATAAACAAATAAACAGAAAACTTTTTCAAATACTCCATTTTATAAGACATTCAAATAAAAATCATACAACATAGCCCCGTCAATAATCAGTCTGTTAAAACCATAGTGCATAAAAAACAATGCATAAAAACTTCAATAACTATCAATTCTATGTTATTTTAATTTTATTTTATTTATTTTACATTTGGTAACCAGGTAGTGTCTGACTAGGCAAAAAAAAAAGCCCATTTTCAGTGGAGACCTGTGTAAAAAAGCTCCCAGAGTAAAGATTACGATATTTATAGTCAGATTTGTATGTTACAATACAAAAAGATTACTAAGAAAATTTACATAATTACATAGTACAGTAAAGATCTAGTGAATAATAGCTGATAAAAAATAAAGAAAAAATAAGTTATCCAAGTATGACATCAATAAGACAAAACAATAAATTAAATCAATACTGAATAAAGTCCAACGAAACAAGCCACCGCTCAGCTGGATAAAATACAAAGATTTATTGTTAAGCAACACACTTCTTTGTATTTTATCCGGTTGAGCGGTGGCTTGTTTCGTTGGACTTTATTCATTTGTTTTAAGTGTTTTTGGTTTTTTGGTTTTAAATCAATATTGAGTTAGAATAGGCAGAAGGCAGAAGATGGGTAGTGTTTTTGCTTAGCCAGAGGATGTACAGGAGCATAACCAGTGATTGGAGAAATAATTATTAAGCAGCTGTTTGAAGCTATATGTATTGGGTATAGAAAGTAGATGCTGGGGAAGGGAATTCCAAGTTTTTGCTATGGAGGAGCTGTATAAAGAATCACCAAAAGAGTTGTGGGTTTTGATAACTTTGAGCAAGCTTTTATAAGCTAATCTGAATGAGGTAAGATTAACATAGGGTTGTACGACGTTGGATAGGGCTGGGCAATAGTCAAGTTTATGGATAACAGAGTGAGCTACCATTAGCTGGTTTAGGGTTAGTAAGTTTGGGAGTTCAATCCAGTTTAGTTTTTGTAGGGTGATACAATGGTGAGATCTGTGGGGAAGATTAGCCGCAAATTTGGTGATTTTATTACAGCAAACTTCTAGGTTATTCAATTCAGATTTACGAAGGTTTGTGAAGGCTTGAGAAAAATAGAGAAGGGTGGAAAGTAGGTGAGTTATGGCAGTAGTTATTCTTGCATGGTTAGTAAGATATGGCTTAGCCTTGTAGACTGCACCTAATTTTGTGTGGACTTTTTTATTGTTAGAGCAATATATCTGTCAAATTTTAGATTGCAGTCTAAGGTAACACCAAGGAGTTTAGTATGTTTGACTGGTTCAATTTTTTTACCATTAGAGGAGAAGACAGAGAGGTGAGTTTATTGTTTTTTATTAGAGGAATTAGAAAATACCATAAGTTTGGTCTTGTTAGGGTTTATAATTAATTGGTGGTCTGAGAGGTATTGCCCAATGTTATAGGCCTGAGTT